>NC_056001.1:94498580-94600700 GCF_018446385.1 Zingiber officinale
CTCGCCACGCCTCAATTGGCCTTCAAAGAATACCAAGAGGCCGAGCCGAGCCGGGTCGTTGCTCTGAGACAAAATTACATCCGCTCACTG
Source organism: Zingiber officinale (assembly GCF_018446385.1). Lineage (NCBI taxonomy): Eukaryota > Viridiplantae > Streptophyta > Magnoliopsida > Zingiberales > Zingiberaceae > Zingiber > Zingiber officinale. The sequence goes on from NC_056001.1 coordinate 94,498,671, forward strand.
AATTTTCGGAAAAGTTTGCGGCGGATGTATACTGCCTTCGACCTTGCCATGGCCGCCACCACCACCTACTTGAAGTCAAGGGGCAACTTCAGGAGTCCCTCGTCATCCCATTGCAGATCAAGTGGCGCTTGGAAAACATCTCTAGGACCTTTACGATTATATTGAGTAGGAGATTAAATGTAATCTAGCCGCTCGGCTACAAGCTATCCTCTTTTTTGTACTTTGGCTACTCGGCCTTATTTGCTTTAATATAATCTCCTTTTGCTTGTTGTTCCTTGATATGATATCTTGAATAGAAGTCTACACTGTGTTTGTCCGCCGCCTTATTAAATCATTTTAGGATTTTACGAAGTATTTCGTATAGCTGGTCCGCTCGGCTAAACATGTCCTTTGGATACTTATTTGCAAATCTTTTTTATTGCCTTTTACGCTCGGAGGGTTTATAGACGCCGGCTCGTCTCTCGATTTTTAACGTCGGAGCTCGACGGTCTTACGCTCGGAGGGTTTATAGACGCCGGCTCGTCTCTCGATTTTTAACGTCGGAGCTCGACGGTCTTCCGCTCGGAGGGTTTATAGACGCCGGCTCGTCTCTCGATTTTTAACGTCGGAGCTCGACGGTCCTCCGCTCGGAGGGATTATAGACGTCGGCTCGTCTCGATTTTTAATGTCGGAGCTCAGCGGTCCTCCGCTCGGAGGTTTATACACCGGCTCGTCTCGATTTTTAACGTTGGAGCTCGGCGGTCCTCCGCCGGAGGGTTTATAGATGCGGCTCGCCTCTCGATTTTTAACGCCGGAGCTCGGCGGTCTTCCGCGAGGGTTTATAGCAGGCTCGTCTCGATTTTAACGTCGGAGCTCGGCGATCTTCCGCTCGGAGGGTTTATAGGCGCCTATCGTCTCTCGATTTTTAACATCGGAGCTCGACGGTCTTCCGCTCGGAGGGTTTATAGACGCCGGCTCGTCTCTCGATTTTTAACGTCGGAGCTCGACGGTCTTCCGCTCGGAGGGTTTATAGACGCCGGCTCGTCTCTCGATTTTTAACGTCGGAGCTCGACGGTCTTCTGCTCGGAGGGTTTATAGACGCCGGCTCGTCTCTCGATTTTTAACGTCGGAGCTCGACGGTCTTCCACTCGGAGGGCTTTGCCTTTTCTGCTATCTCGTCTTGGTACTTCATCTGAAGAAGATCCTCGATCACGATTAACTACTGCGGCTTCAGGAGTGCGGAATAGAGCCCGATGGAATAGAACTGTGGCCTGCGGTGCTTCCGCTCGGCCACCTGATGCTGATGTTGCTTGATGTTCAATCCGCTCGGCTTGCGACTTGTGTCTTTGTTCCACCAGCTTAGCGACTCTTGTCTCGATTAAAGCGTCGAGCTCCTTTGTGGAGAGCATCATCGAGTGCGGTCGTCCAACCTCGTCCATTGCTTCCGATCGGATGCAGGAGTGTTCCCACAGACGGCGCCAAATTGATTCTGTCCGAATCGCTGAATCAACGGACGCTGGGCACGTGGTGCTCTCCGCCGGCTGACGTGGATCTTCGACCGGTCGCACGAACCTCCGGTGAACCTGCAAGGAAGTCGGGCCGGGAAGGGGTTCCCGGCGACGACCCTCCGACGCTCAAGTCAGGTAAAGCTCGACAACAAAGAAGTGACTCCAAGAATCGTAGAATGTGTACCTCCGGTGAAGTGCAAGGCCCCTTATATAGAGCTGGGAAGGAGCTCATGCACACATGTCGAGGCGAATATGTGTCCCCAGCCCATACCTAGGTAGGGGCTTGTCAGAAGGCTTACCTGACACCATACTGCCACAGTCCAAGCATGTCTTCGATGGGACAGCAGAACCCCTTGTCGCCAGATTTGGAGTATGGCCTAGTCATAGAGCACGACAGCTGTTAGAAGATGTTCCTTTTCCTTCTCTCCTTACTATATGTCGGGGTGTCCGGCCGGCCGGCACTCACCTCACGTCCGACCATCCATATGCACTGGTATGCTTAGGAGATCCTCAGTAATGTGCTCTGTGGGGACTGTTCGCAGTATGCTACCTTATGTCTTCGGCCGAGCGTGCCATCCGCTCGGCCTTATGATCTTGTTCAGCGAGCGTCGGAACCCCGACTCCCGCCGGGGCGCCTTTTACCATCAGTTGGACACCGGTCGGCCGACCGGGCGGTCGGCTAACACTTCTCCGGTCGGCCTATTGATCCAACCTTTTCTCGGGTGTCCGGTCGGTTCATCCTTCTCCTATCGACCACCTGGCCCTTTGACTTCCACGTGGCGTTGACTTCCCAGAACGGGGGTCCCCTGTTCTTACCGCCGGATCACACATGTTGAGAATGATTTAGGAATTCCTTGGTGGCACCTTAGCAACCTTTCTATGGCGGCCCCACATACTCTGAAAGGGGATAAATCATGAGGCTTATTCAACCTTAGTGAGCGACCTTACTAGACATGATGCACGAGATAACTTAAAATAATATTTGCACATGCCGGGAATCGAACCATGTCTCTCTGGGGGGCAAACCCTACCGAGTACTAACTTGGTTACACTCGCGAGGGCAACAAAATGGCATTCCCTGGTGGCAAGCCCTACCTAAGTACCAACTCGATATTCCTTGATGGGAAAAGTTAAATCATCACCGTAGCAACCCTTCTAGGGCAGCCCCACACACTTTGGAAGGAGGTAAATTACGGGGGTTTATTAAGTCTTAGCCGAGCAGTCTTTCTAGACAAGGGGCACAAGAAAACCCAAAATAATATTTGCACCCGCTCGGAATCGAACCATGCCTCAGGAGGGGACTTCACCCAGCAATAGTAGTGTATGCAGAGGGTGAGGTAACACGCGGGGCTTCCTCATTCGTTAGGAATCGACTCCAAACTTATATGTGATGATATCATTGCATGAACTATTTACATCGGCCCATGGGGACAACCAAGGATCAATTATCAGTGGGCACAACATATCTCGTTGGGTACCTGACCTCCTCAATATAAATGGTTATTGCCTAGGGCAAAATGCCCCCTGTGATTTATTTACCTATATTTTATTGTGGGACTGATGATACTAGACCGCCTGAGCTAAACGATATCATTTTTACTCCAACCAACTCAGTATTCCTTTTGTTGTAGCCAAAGGTGATTATGTTTACCCCAAGCACCACTTACAGCTCGTCCTCATGTTATGTGAAAGGAGATAAATCACAAGGTCAGCTTATAGTTGATCGCTAAGTAGCTAGGGGTGGAAGGAGTTTTTTTCCTGAGGGCATGCGCTCGTCGGAAATTGATGCCCGCCTCATTGTAGCAAATTTATCACCCTATAGCCAACAGGACACTCTCGTGGGGACAACTAACTCGGTATTTTTTTTTGTAGCAAAAGGTGATTATGCTCACCTCATGCGCTCCTCACAGTCCATCCCCAGGTTATATTAAAGGAGATAAATCACGGAATCAATTTATAATTGATGGCAAAATGGTTAGGAGGTGGAAGGAGTTTTTCCCTGAGGGTATGCATAATCAATTTGATATTCCTATTAATTTCTGTCTTATTATAGTAAATTTGTCATCCTCATCTCTAAGTCTTGTGAAGATAATTAATTCACAGGATCAACTTATTGCCGGCCACTAAATGATTAAGAATGGATTTTTTTTTCTTTAAGATAGTTAACTCAATTGATGATGTGTATGCGCCTATAAAGTATTGAAACCTGACCTAAGGTGGGACGTTTTTGTTTGACTCAAATGGACGGCAGTCCGATTCTGTAACGGCATGTAGGAAGCACGCGCGTGAATCGCATGGCCTTCCAGCTCGACGAACCCAGCGAACCAACCCGATTCATCTCAAGCTATATAAGAGACTGAAAACCCTCTTCAAAACCCTAATACCGCCCCGGGTGAGGTTGTATACTCCTCCACCCTCGATCCAGCTTCCCATCCCTCTCCCTCACCTTCATTTACGGTAAGTGATTTAACCTTGCTAGCTATCTGAATTCTAGTACTGTGTTTTTCGCTTCGTGTTGGCCTTTTTTTTTTTTGGTTTGGATTCTTCGTTGCTCTCAAATCGGGTTGCTCCAGATGTTTTAATCGGTCTGCCTGCGTGCAAGTATGGATTTTTGATTATGCATTTACGTAGGTGATTGAGCTTGTCTCATAACCATAAGTAAATAAAAGTTGAGTTTTGAGTTGCTGCTGTTTGTTGTTTTCTTAATAAGCAATCTTTATCAGACATTTTTTTTGCCACTCTATCCGTTGTTACTGCTGAAAAAACCTGGTGGTACATTTCACAATTCTACAACTTATCAGCTATGCTTGGCGAGATGAATTTTCTTTGTCTTTTATCTTACCAAGTTCTTTATTTTTCAGCTTTTACTGAATTACCTTAGGCATCAGAAATGGGCGAGTCAAGCAAGCAAACTAATGTTCAGGTAATGTTAAACTTTTTAATACCGAAGTATAGGAGGAAGTATAATATTAGGTGATGATTGTTTCCATGCAGGTCGCACCTGCTGTTTCAGCATTATCAGGAAACCCTGGTAAAAACATGCTAGAATATCTTATTCATTTGGGTTTCAAAGTTCTTTCATTATTTTTTATTTTAAATTTGGTTTATTATTTCATTCTCCAGGCAAGAGGGGTGCTGAAAAGGTTTTAGATAAAATTGTGATAGCCAAGAAGCAGAAGAAAGAAATTGAGGTGGTTTTTGTGTAGCTACATTGGCTTATATTATCATTTGGACCTCAAAAATACCAACATGCGATAACAATGAACTGAACCCATTTTGTATTTAATACTTGACACCCTATACTCTTAAACATAGAGTTTCTACCCAAATACATGCCATGTTTAAAATTTTAGTATGATATAGCTGATTTGTCTTTTATATCATTGCTATTTTTTTTCTTTCAATTTATTCATCAGTGTAGTGTCATTCATCAATGAAATCTACCTTATTCTTCATGCAAGATAGAGCGAGAGATGTATTAGTAATGGAAACTGTGGTTCTTGGTTGAGAAATTAAATTTGTACAATTTAAAAGTTAAAAATAAATTCAGTAATCAAATAAAATTTATATGGTGGACCTTGGTATCAAGAAGATTCCAGAGTTAGGAAAGAGGGCTTACTTTATCACTGAACATAGAAACAACTGATATATCATGAAATTGCTCTGATACCAATTGATGCAACATCAAAATCAAACACTTAAATTACATCGAAGAATGTGATGAAATGAAGGGGAGCCTTGGCACAACGGTAAAGTTGTTGTTTTGTGACCAAAGGATCACGGGTTCGAATCCTGGAAACAACCTTATGGTTTTTTGCAAGGGTAAGACTGCGTACAATGGATCCTTCTCCGGGATCCCACATGGTGGGAGCTTCGTGCACCGGGCAACCCTTTTTAATGTGATGAAATGAAGGAAAACTATTTGCACAAAAAACAAAAGAACCTCACAGAGAGATTTAAATTGACATATTTTATTTATTAAAGAAGATTTTGTATAAAAACGGTAACATTTTATAAAACTATGTTCCAAGCAAATTAGAAAAGATGTAGTGATAATATCAAAATAACTTAGCTCATTAAACTCCCACCATTATAAAAGCCTCAACTACGACATCAAATGATACCCACCCTTGAAATACAAATAATTACTAGAATAAATTAGAATTCAAAATTCTAATATAAATTCTAATCAATGCTTCTTCTTTGTTTACATCGTTAGAGTTTTAATAAAACAATTACTAGTTTCTGAACTTTTTTAAGAATCTTTTTATTTGATTTTTTTTTTTAATTTAAATAGCCTAGTGGGCTTGTACCTAGGTTAGCCTGGGTACGATACAAACACGCTTGTACATGGGCCAATTAGGCCTGGGCGGATCTAGTAGGCCCGTTTTGCAACCTCTAGATTCAACTTGTAGGCAGTTATGATAGATGCACTTAATTTTGGTAGATATTTGTACCCAAAATTTTTTTAATTTGGTTAAACAACACTGGAAGCTATTTTGACCCATATAAGATGTCTTCCATTTGAGCAAGCATGATATGCCAACAACAAACATGTTGGAATCGCAAGAAAATTGACAAAGTCTTCAGGAGCATTATTGTATTATAGGTTTAGAACTCATTACGTGTTGAAATGAAAATAAATTTGAGTGGAAAGACATATTCCACTATACTCTAAGAGACTATTATCTAACAAATATATTAAACCATAACAATCATCCTTAAGTGAGTTGAATTCAAAGAGAACATCCAAAGCCTCTAACTCATAATCAAAGATCTTTTGAAATAAAGTAGGCTGAGACTCGAACAAAAAAAATCTTGATAGCTTGACTTTGGGAGACCCCTAGGAAAGTCTTTAAACTCTAGGAGATCCTAGGAAGTCTTTAAATGACATTTTAGAAGAGTCCTCTAACAATACCATAATACCTTATATGAGTTCCTTGATGATGCAACCTTTGAAGGATCTCATATTGGAAGAATCATATATTGGATTGCTCCCTTTAAAGAATAATCTCTCACAAATCATAACTCATCTATGTTATCCAGGAAAAGAGGAAACTGAACAAAACAAACATCATAGTCTTGGAATGCAAAGCATTAGTGTTATTATAGTTACTTATAACTTTATGATTCATCAATCTACTAACTTTGATTGCCTTTTCTATCACTTGCCACCAAACTGAGATTTATATTATAAATTACTTAATGATGTGGTAAATTCTCATCTTGAATTCACTACTTTAAATTATTCCATATTAACATTCAGTTCAATTGCATTGTGGGAAAAATTGATTATAATGCTTGTTTGTCTCAACATTTAAAATGCCAAGTTGTGTCGGTTGGCAGGGGTGGAATTCACTGGTTCACTCGTCGACTGACACTAGAACGAGCATTGGGCGAAGCTGCAAGGCCTCTTCTAGCCGCAAGGTCTTGTATGAGGCCGCTGAGAGGCCTGATAGCGGCTATGGGGCCTCGCAACCTTGCGGAGGCCACTGCGAGGTCTTGTATGAGGCCGCCGAGAGGCTTGATAGCCGCTATGGGGCCTCGCAACCTCGTGGAGGCCACTGCGAGGTCTTGCCACCTCGCGAAGATCGCTGCAAGAGGCCTCATGTGAAGCGGCCGCAAGGTCTCGCTGCCTCATGGAGGACTTGGCGAGGCCCTAAACCCATGTCCTTCTCTCCCTCTTTTCTCGTTTCCTATGCGTTGCACTTTGCCTTTCTAATTCTCCATTGAAAGAACCCCTGTCCTTATCCTCTCTCCCTTCTCTCAATCCTTTTTTCTCCCCTAATCGATAGTTGTAATCAATAAAATCACGTCAATGACAAATTAAAAAATGTATGAATTTTCTTCTTAGAAACTTAGTTGTGGTCTTTGAATTTTCTTTACAGGCAACCATACTTAGATATTATTATATTTGACATATTAACTTTTTCCATATAAAATGTTATTGCTCAAAGCACCTATTAATAGAATTCTGCATCTATCACTAGATGGTTGCCCAAGATGATATCAAGGCTCCACAGGAGGTCCCATCAAAAGGGGAACCAGAAACTAACAGTTCAGATGACGAATTTTCATCTGATTCGGAAGAAGAGGTGTGTAAAGTGTTATCTGCCTTTGGGATTTTTAATGTAATATGTAATTGATTTAACGCTGTAAAGTTATCTCATGCTATTAATTTCTTCTTTGCGAACTGAAGGAAGTATCCTTCAATGTATGTCCCTGTATTTTATCAATCATTGCTAATGTCACTTCATTAGTAGCAATTGGCATCTATAATTTAAATTAACCAAAATCAGCAACACTTTTCCTTTTTTTTCCCTTTATAAGTTGGAAAATTACTTTGTTATTCAGAAATCAAAATTTCATATGCACTCAATAGGATTTTTTTTTTTCATTTATGCCATGGATGATAGAAATTAACTACCATCAACAATGATTAATTATTATTTAAATGTAGGATAGTTTCAATGTATGTCCCTGTATTTTATCAATCATTGCTAATGTCATTTCATTAGTAGCAATTGGCATCTATAATTTAAATAAACCAAAATCAGCAACACTTTTCCGTTTTTTTCCCTTTATAAGTTGGAAAATTACTTTGTTATTCAGAAATCAAAATTTCATATGCACTCAATAGGATTTTTTTTTTTTTCATTTATGCCATGGATGATAGCAATTAACTACCATCAACAATGATTAATTATTATTTAAATGTAGGATAGTTTCTAAACATCTAATATACACTTAATTTCCATGGACTCGTAGTTTATCTTGAATTTAGCTACTCTATCCAATCTTAGTTAACTTAGCATGTCTAATTATTCATTTTGTCAAATGCTATATTTTGTAGAATCAATCAATTTTTTACTTCTTCAAACATAACGCTGACAGTTTCACTTTTAGTCCCTCTCCCTCGTGTTCTCACTTAAACATAGTTGTTGACTTTGGTGCTATTTGGTGATCATTTTTGTATTGGTGCAGCAACCAGCTAAAACAGTCTCTGCTCCAGCTAAAAGTGATGCATTTGCCAGTAAGAATGGTTCTGTTGGTGCTGTAACCAAAAGAGGAGAAGAAAGTAGCAGTTCAGAAAGGGATTCTGATGAGGATAAAGTGAGTCCCCTATGGCGACATATTTTTTGAGTTATATGGTTACTTGTGCATGCAATTTTTCTTGGTTGGTAGAAGATCAAAATCTTTATGGGTAGTCATAGTGGGTTATCCCAAGATATTGTCAAGCGACTCATGCCCAATACACCCCAAGTACTCACTACACGGCAATGTCAAATGTTGAATATTGTTAGGAGAGATCCAAATTCCTTATTAGAAGATTTCATCATGAAAAGGTTAACTATATATATGCTACCTTCTTAGTCCCCCTTTTACCGCACTGACTTCTGTTTGCTCTGAAAAAGGAAAACATAAACCTAACTATTTCAACAATTTGTTGTTTAGGTCTCTAGAGGCAGTTGAGGACAAATTAGATAAATTCAAGATAAATAAGACAAGAGGATCTAGATGTATATCATAGAAGCATAATATTATACATCATAATTATGGTTGTAATCATGATTATAATCATTAATGCCCCCCTTGTAATCGATTTCAATCAATTTCCTGCTTTCTAGTTTGCCTTTGGATGTGGACTGATTCATGATTCACATGAGATACTCAATTCTTTCCTGTTGTGAGAAATAAGGGTAGATAAGTCTTTTTATCTTTTGTAAATAAGTTGATGCTGCTTAGGGTTGTGTGGTTATATAAACGATGTATTTCTCCTGAAATATGAATGAATTAAAAATCTCTTTATTACAACATGGTATCAGAGCAAAGTTTCTGATCCCTAACCCTAACCGCCGCCGCTGGCGCATCTTCTCCCTCTCTGCTCGCGCACGCTGCGCCCTCTCTTTTCGCGCACGCCGCGGACGCCATATCAGCTCGCGCACGCTCTCTCTTCTCGCGCACGCCGCGGACGCCGTCTCTGCTCGCGCACGCCGCAGACGCCTCCCGTCCACCCAACGCCGCGGACGCTGCCATCGGCCAGAGCCACCAGCAGTAGCCTCCAGTAGTGTCGGACAGAAAGCACAAGAAGCCTCCTGCACTTCCCTTTCCTCTTTCCTTGTCGCTCTTGGCTGCTGCTGCTTCCTATCTACCGTGTTAGGGCTCGATCAACAGCAACTTTCCCTTTCCTCTTCTCTTCAGCCTAGTCTGCTGCCGCCGCCCTTCCGGGAAAAGAAACATATTTTTTTTGTGTGATCTTAATGGCTGACAACACTAGCGAATCCTCCGGGATTTCTGTGAACCCTATGTCTTCTTCAGGACAGGTACAACCAGTTTTTACAATGACAGGCACTGGAGGATCCGGTCTTCAGATCGTATCAGAAAAATTGTCTGAAACAAATTATGCATCATGGGCAGTTGCTGTTGAACTTTATGTCGAAGGCCATGATAAACTTGATATTCTTCATGGCACTAAAGTAAAACCAGATGAGAAGGATCCTAGCTTTCGCACTTGGCGGCGTGACAATATTCAATTAATGACTTGGATGCTTAACTCTGTTAATTCTGGCATCAAACAAGTCATTCTTCATAACAAAACAGCGTACGACATGTGGAAGACACTAGAGCAGATGTATGGACGTCGACATGATATGCTGCGTACCTATCAGATCAGCAGTCAAATTTTCAAACTTGAACAAGGTTCTATGTCCGTCACCAATTATTTTGCTACTCTGAAGGGGCTGTGGGATGAGTTTGACTACTACCGGATGGAAAATTGGAGTTCCACGGATGATCATCAGAGATATTTAAAGCTTCTGGAAAAAGACAGAATTATTAAATTTTTAGATGGCCTTACTGCAGAGTTCGAAAATTTAAAAGGGCAAATCCTTGGTCTTGATCCTACTCCCTCTCTAGAACAGGTTTACTACAAAATTCTAAGTGAAGAAGGTAGAAAAAGGACCATGAACAACAAGGGGATTTCCGCTGTAGGCCCTCCGATCGGGGAGACCTCTGTCTTTATTGGTTCTGCAAACAAGTTCCGACCTGGGGGAACTAAAAGGCAAGGGGACAGATTTTGTCGGCACTGCAAGAGGACTAATCATGATTCAGATTTCTGTTGGGAAAAATATCCAGAAAAGAAACCTGAAAAATTTAAGCACAACGCTAAGAAGGCTCCTAATAGTAGTAATATTACTGTCCAAAAGATAGAAAATAAAGAGACTATTGGTTCCTCTGTGCCTTCTACCACTGGGCTGTCTTCTACTGATATTGTTAATCTCCAGCATCTTCTCTCTCGGCTTCAGGCTTCATCTTCGGCCTCTACTCCTGCAGACTCTACTCCCTCTCAGGCGCACACAGGTATTCGTGGTCTGGGATTAAGTGTTACTGGTCCCAGCTCTTACAGCCCCTGGGTCATTGATTCAGGAGCTACGGATCACATGACAAATGCCGCTAACTCCTTTATTTCTTACTCTTTATCCTCTGGGCAGGAGAAAGTGATCATTGCAGATGGAACCAAAGCCACTGTTGCTGGCAAAGGTTCCATAAAACTTACAGATCATTTTTTCCTATCCTCTGCACTTCATGTTCCTTCCGTCTCTATTAATTTACTTTCTGTTAGTAGCATTACTAAACAACTACACTGCTCCGTAACCTTTTTCCCTGATCATTGTGTCTTCCAGGATCTCGAGACCAAGCAGACGATTGGGACTGGCCGTGAAGTAGGGGGTATCTATTATTATCAGCTTGAAACAACATCTGCTCTGAAATCTGCGGCCAAGTGTTTAAAAACTAAGCATCAAGAAATTCTTTTGTGGCATTCTCGGTTGGGACATTTGTCTTTTCAGTCTTTGAAAATTTTATTTCCTAGTCTTTTCTTTTCTGTTTCTCTTCAGTCATTTCAATGTGAAATCTGTCAGTTGTCCAAACATTGTAGAACACATTTTTCTGAGTCTTTAAAGAAGAGTTTATCTCCATTTGATCTTGTTCATTCGGATGTGTGGGGGCCCTCTCCTGTGCCTTCTTTGGATGGCTATCGATATTTTCTCTCCTTTATTGATGACTGCACCCACTGTACATGGCTTTATTTGATGAAAACTAGGGACGAAGTTCCTCGTCTTATTCAAAATTTTTGTAGAATGGTTGAAACCCAATTTAACTCAAAGGTGAAGATTCTTCGTTCTGACAATGCCCGTGAGTACTTTGCCCAGTCTCTAAATACTTTTCTTGAGGATTTGGGAATTCTTCATGAGTCATCCTGTCCCTACACACCACAACAAAATGGAGTGGCCGAGAGAAAGAATCGTCATATTCTTGAAACAGCCCGTGCACTTTTATTTCAACGTCACTTACCCAAATATTTCTGGGCTGATGCTGTTCTTGCAGCCGCTTATCTCATCAATCGATTGCCATCTAAAGGTCTCGGGAACCGGTGTCCTCTCACTATTCTTCATCCTGGTGTAGAGTTGTTCTCCCTTACACCTCGGGTTTTTGGTTTTCTTTGTTTTATTCATGTTCTTGGTCCCAAGTCCTCTAAACTTGATCCTCGTTCTATACGAGGAGTTTTTATAGGATATTCTACTTGCAAGTGCTTTGATCCTATTAATAGGACGAGATATATTTTGAAGGATGTTACTTTTTTTGAGTCTGAGTCCTATTATTCTCCTCAGTCTCATCCTCAGGGGGAGAATATTACCTCTTCCTTTGTACCTCAAGTGGTTCCTCAAGTGATTTCTTCTCCTATTCCACTGGATGTCATAGAAAATAGAAAAGATGCCCCACCACTGGGAAAAGATGCTCCGTCACTGGAGCACAGTCTTCACCAGATATTATTACTTACAAACGACAAAGACGCAAGCAAGAACCTACTATTGATCGGCTAGTTGAATCGGATGCTCTGGCTCCTGATCCTGTGAAGCAGTTATCCTCATCAGTTGAGTCAACCGCACCTCTAAATATGAATGAGCTGAACCTTCCGATTGCTGTTAGAAAAGGTGTCAGGTCATGTACTCAACATCCTATCTCCAACCATGTTTCATATTCTCGTTTGTCTCCTTCATATCATGCATTTGTTTCACAGTTATCAAATCATGCTATACCTTCTTCCTATTATGAGGCTGTAAGGGATTCAAGGTGGCAGGAAGCAATGAACGACGAAATGGAGGCTCTTAACAGAAATGGTACTTGGGAATTAGTTGATCCCCCGAAGGGGAAGAACTTGGTTGGTTCTAAATGGGTCTATGCTATCAAGTATAACTCAGAGGGTGAAGTGATTAGATATAAAGCCAGACTTGTTGCCAAGGGATTTACCCAAACATATGGGGTAGATTACTTGGAAACTTTCGCACCAGTTGCAAAGCTGAACTCTGTCAGGGTAATTCTTTCTCTTGCTGCTCAATATGATTGGCCTCTATTTCAGTTAGATGTCAAAAACGCCTTCTTGAATGGTGACCTTTGTGAAGAAGTATACATGTTGCCACCTCCTGGAATTGAAACAAAAGGAAAGGTTTGCAAGCTAAGAAAAGCTTTGTATGGGCTTAAACAATCTCCCAGAGCATGGTTTGATAGGTTTTGCAAAGTCATGATATTGTTTGGCTTTAAACAAGGGAATGCTGATCATACACTCTTTATAAAAAGGAAAGGGGACAACACTACCATTCTTTTGGTTTATGTTGATGATATGATAGTTACAGGTGATGATGAGGTAGAAATCCAGACTCTTAAGTCCAAGTTAACATCAGAATTTGAAATTAAAGATCTTGGGTCATTGAAGTACTTCCTGGGCATTGAAGTTGCTCGATCAAAAAAAGGGATCTATGTGTGTCAGAGAAAATATGTGTTGGATTTACTCAAGGAGATAGGGAAGCTGGGTTCTCGGCCAGCGTCTACTCCTATAGAAGTAAATCATGATCTTACTAATTCAAGTGGGGAAGATCTTACAAGTCTGGAAAAGGGAACGTATCAAAGGCTGGTTGGAAAATTACTCTATTTATCTATGACTAGGCCTGACATCACCTATGCTGTTAGTGTAGTAAGTCAGTACATGCATGCTCCTAAGACTATCCACATGAAGGCCATTGACAGGATTTTAAGGTACTTGAAATCATGTCCTCGAAAAGGCTTGCTGTTTAAAGGAGGTGGTGATCTGAAGGTGGAATGCTATTCTGATGCAGACTGGGCTGGTTCTCGAGATGATAGAAGATCCACTTCTGGCTATTGCACTTTTTTGGGAGGAAACTTGGTAACTTGGAGGAGTAAGAAACAAAATGTTTGTGCACGGTCTAGTGCTGAAGCAGAATATCGAGCCATGGCACATGGTCTTGCAGAGATGTTGTGGTTGAGTTTTTTGTTGACAGACATAGGGTTAGAGGTTGAATTACCTCTTAGGCTGTATTGCGACAACAAGTCAGCAAGCTATATTGCAAATAATCCGATGCAGCATGACCGAACTAAACACATTGAGATTGATCGTCACTTTATTCGGGAGAGACTTGATTCTGGAGAGCTATGTCTGCCTTATGTTAAGTCTGAGGACCAACTTGCTGATATGTTTACAAAAGCTATACCCCAAGCTGTGTTCGACTCTTCTCTTAGCAAGTTAAACATGTTTGATATATATGTTCAACTTGAGGGGGAGTGTTGTGAGAAACAAGGGTAGATAAGTCTTTTTATCTTTTGTAAATAAGTTGATGCTGCTTAGGGTTGTGTGGTTATATAAACGATGTATTTCTCCTGAAATATGAATGAATTAAAAATCTCTTTATTACAACATTTCCTATTAGAAGATTGCTCATGGTGAAGAGGCAGAAGCGCTAGCAGTTTATGCATTAGATAATTTTTTTCTGTCATACTTGTATACAGTTAAAGGAGCTTAAAAGGGAACTATCATGAATGGAGGTAGAGCAATAATTGGTGAATCAAAGAGAGAGCAAATATGATTGCACCAGTGGTGCTAGCAACATATGAGCTTGAGCCTCCTCTAATATTGGTCTACTTGTAGACCATAGTTGTCAAAAACGTGAGGTGCAAAAAAGCGCTCAAGGGTCTTGGGGCTTAAAACACAAAGCGAAGCGCACACTTTATATAAAAAAAATGTAATAAACAAAAGGATTATTATATCTATTAAAAGTCTTTGAAAATTTAAATGACGATTAACAAAATATTCTTTCATGAAGTTGTAGATTACTCAAAAAATTAAAAATAAATCAAAAGTCTTTGAAAATGTGATAGATGAAATATCAAATATTAAAATAATCATCTTTTTCATCTTCATTATCCAAATCTACGTCATCAGCTCCTTCGCTTGATATGTATCCTCCATCAGTATCTTCAGTTTCATTATCAAGGTTAATCTCTTCTTTATTTACAATATTAGTTTGAATTGAAGATTGCTTTCTTTTTGCTGAAGCAAATAATGACGCTCCTTTTGAAGTAGACACATTTCTAGATCGAAAGTCATACACATTTTCACTAACCCTAGATGCTTGTGCTACATCACTCAAACACAAATCTTTACCTTTATAGACAAAATCATTATCATTGTCTTTATTACTGTCATCCAATTTTCCAACAACTATTTATTACTATTATCTATCTCTGACAAAGTAATAAGATCAATCTTATTTTGCATGTCATATCTTTGCCTCAAAGTTCTGTTGTACTTGATATATACCAAATCATTCAATTGTTGTTGAGACAACCTATTTATTTTCTTAGACTAAAAAATTAAAAAGTTTGAAGAAGACACATTTTGAGATCGAAAGCCATACACACTTTCACCAACCCCAGATGCTTGTGCTATATCACTCTAACGTAAATCTTCACCTTTATAGACAAAATCATTATCATTGTCTTTATCGCTGTCATCCAATTTTCCAACAACCATTCATTACTATTATCTATCTCTGACAAAGTAATAAGATCAATCTTGTTTCGCATGTCATATCTTCACCTCAAAGTTCTGTTGTACTTGATATATACCAAATCATTCAATCATTGTTGAGACAACCTATTTGTTTTCTTAGACCAAAAAATTAAAAGGTAAAAAGTTAAGTCCATAATATAAATTTTTTGTATTAAAAAACTCCAACTTATATGTTCAAAAACACTCCAATTACATGTGAGGTTCAAAATCTTCATTGCAAATGTTTTAAATTCAAGTGTTGATGCAAAACACAAAAACATATAAGATTAACTTTATTACCGTCTAATATTGATATTGCACAATAAATTATTTACGGATTTACCTACTAATTTTGAAATTCTTTGTCCGATAGCCATTGACAAACCAAATAGTCTAAATTTCTTGTATTTTTCTAATTGATTCGTGATCTTATCCTGTAAATCCTCACCTCTCACCAATCTAGATATGCACTTATACAAACCCTCCACTTCTATATCATTTTCTATGTCAGGGGATTCAAGAAATATCTGATTGCGCGCAAAGGTTAATGGAGTTGAACGCTCCATTTTTTGTTAATAAATTCGAAAACGCTACTATATTTCTCTTCATTATTGTTAAATGACGCAACGATAGCTTCTTTGGCTCTGTCCATTGACTCATAAATATAACCCATAGGGGACCTTTTTGTCATCATCTACTAACCGCAATACTTTCACTAATGGGTTGCTAACTTTTAATAAATTATATTTTTTTTTCAAAAAGAAGACATCAATATTACTTCTGCTACATGCTTTCCGCCTCTTTAGAAAATCAACTATTTGCCCACTTTTCAAATGTAAACATCTTTTTGAGATTTGCTTGTTCTATATGAAATCGTTTAAAGTCAAAATAGCGGTTGCTAAACATGTCTCTTCGGTTCTTACCATGTTTCTCTGTCCATTAAACTCTCATCATGCTCAATATTTGTTGTCTGTTCTAAATATAATCATTCATCATCAATGTCCGTTCATGTAATTTTCTAAGATGAGGAATTTTGAATATATTATCAAGCAATAAATCTGAACAATGAGTTTGCACAAGTGTCTAATACAAGTGTGGAAATTGGTTTTTCAAAAGACGATCTAAAAAAATAAAGTAAATTTAGTTAAAAAAAATTGAAAATATGATCCAATTCTTAATTGAAAGTAACATAAATTTAAAATATTACCTGCACTGACATTGCAGCTTGCATTATTTGTTACAACCTGAATCACATTCTTTTTTCCAATGCGATACATTAATTTAGAAAGTAATTCAAACATCTTGTCAGTGTGAAGCATCAATTGATTCAGCAAATATGCTTCCTTTAGGACCCATTTATCAAAAAATTTATGAATTCTACCCTTTTTATCCGTCCACCCATCTGCCATGATTGTGCACCCAAACTTCACATGATTTTCTTCGTGGGATTTGAGAAGTGAGTTTGTATTTGCCAACTCCTTCAAATACTTAACCCTCACTTCATGATGTAATGGAGGTTTCATCCCCGATCCAAATTGTCCAATAGCTTCAATACAAGACTCAAAAGAATCATATTTAACAACATTGAAAGGAATTCTAGCATTATACATCTATCTAGCAAATTTCTCGCCCTCAATATTTCTTAACTTCTTTTTATTTTAATCAAATTGTCCTTTATTTTTTACATGTCTTTTGGTCAATTGCATTGACATCTTTTATAAAATAAAGTTTAATATGTCCAATTTTTTACACCTTTTACCTTGTACCGTAGGATGGATGCTTGGATTAAATATTGACCGTTTTCCTTTCATTTTGTTTGAAGTTCATTTTCATGTTTTTCCAAATCTTCAATATTATTAGAATGAGAAATATCATTCATTTAATTCTTCAAATTACTCTTCTTTTTATTGCATGAACTCTCTATTTTTTTCTTTAACATGCTCGGGATATTTTAGACAAACTTTCATATTTCTATTACAACCAACTGAATGTAGCTCGTGTCGATAAATTCCGCTATTTGTTATTTTACTAAAAAAAATACAACTGACAATATTTGGATTTTTAGGATTTAAATATGTTGCATAATTCCAAGCAATATCCTTTCAAATTAATGAAATTATTGTATTTGATATGATTAAGACTTAAGACTTAAGACTGCTGAAATCAATAATAATCAATCAATAAAAAAAACATATAAAATAGTAAAAAAAATTATCACAATATAAATTTGATTTATATGAACTAATAAAATTTATTATTATTTTTTTAATTTTAAATATATTTTTTATATATTTTATTGGGATAATTTAATTGGATTTTATGAAAGCCTATTCGAACAATCCCATTTAAGTTAGTTGATTGAATTAATCAAATAGACTTAAGTTTTTCGATCGTCCATAGTCCCATAGTAACAGCGGGTATCATGACGCTTCTGGTGGAGCTGGATGTGTCCTGCAACCCCTCCAGGACATCGGAAAAATGTAAAAGAGTAAAAAAAATTAACAAAAGATGATTCTTACCAATGATCGAGAGGTAGGCGTTTTCAGCGGTGACAGGCAGACCAATTGACTTAATGATCAATTTAAAGAGGGTTTTGGGCTTTAGACTAAAAAAAATGTAAAGTTTTTGCGCTTTGCGCAAAAGTGAACACTTGTGCATTTGCGCGAAGCGCGCGCTATAGAGACCTCGTGTGCTTCCAAGGTCTCTGAAGTGCAGGGCTTGTGCTCATTGCGCTTCGTGCTTAAGCGAGCGAAGCGCTCGCTTTTAACAACTATGCCCTAGACCACTCCATATTGAATTTGTGATCTTTATTCTTGATGAAATCCTCCAACTCTGGAGAAAAGACAATCTTTGCCCTATAGTTTGCATTGGTTCGAAGAGCTCTCACTGCTGTCAACATGGTCAATATGTCAATGGGTCATGTTTAAACATGGCATAACAAATTCCCAGGACGGTAAGAGTTTAGTCATGCTCGATACAAATCAATGCCTACCCAAGCTTGCCAGTTCCTTTGGTCTAAAAATTTATGAAAAGCATAAAAAATGTTAAATTCATGAAATATACAAAATATATTATATTTTAAAGAATTAAATAATTTATAAGTTATATGATTTGTAAAGAAACATTATGAAGATAGAACTTGTGAATTCAGGAATAGACATTTTTCAAATGACAATTATATACAAAGTGGCAAGTATTATTTTAGCCTTGGCGCTTTTGATCTTTGGAATCTGTGGTGAAGTGAAACTATAGGAAATGATTTGCTATTGATGTAGTTACCTTTGATCTCCTCAAAAGTGCTGGATAGACATTGTAGGAGTTAAGTCATGCACGATCCTAATGAATGCCTACCCAAGCTTAATGTTGGCCAAGGGATTGCCAATTCCTTTGGTCTAAAAATTTATGAAAAACATAAAAAATGTTAAATTCATAAAATATTTAAAATATATTATATTTTTAAAGAATTAAATAATTTATAAGTTATATGATTTTTAAAGAAATATAAATTATATACAAAGTGGCAGGTATTATTTTAGTCTTAGTGCTTTTGATATTCCGAATGTGTGGTGAAGTGAAAGTATAGGAAATGATTGGCTGTTGATGTAGTTACCTTTGATCTCCTCAAAAGTGTTGGATCTTTACGCTTGAAAGACCTCGAAAGCGCACGAGGTCTCTGAAGCACATGCTTCACTGCGCTTTGCACAAAAGCACGAGCGCTTGCTTTTACGCGAAGCACATAAACTTTCTTTTTTTAGTTGAAAGCCCTAAACGCTCTTTAAATTGAATATTAAGTCGATTGGTTTGCCTTTTGTCAGCCTCTTGATCATTGGCAAGAATCTTTTTTTTGTTAATTTTTTTTACTCTTGTATTTTTCCATCCGACGCCACTAGAAGGATCGCAAGACGCGTCCGGTGCCGCTAGAGGCATCATGATACCCACGGTTACTATGGGTATTGAACAATTGAAAATTTAAGTCTGCGATTTGATTAATTCAATCTAACTTCCAATTTAAATGGGATAGTTTGAATAAACTTTCATAAACCCTAATTAAATTATCCTAATAAAATATATATAAAATATATTTAAAATTTTAAAAATTCTACTAAATTTTATTAATTCATATAAATTAGATTTATATTATGATAATTTTTTTATTGTTTTGTATTTTTTATTTATTAATTGATTATTATTGATATCAATGGTCTAATCATGCCAAATATAATAATTCTGTTAACTCGAAAGGATATTTCTCGAAATTATGCAATATGTTTGGATTCGAAAACTCCAAATATTGTCAATTGTATATTTTGTGGTAAAATAATAAATGATGGAATTTATCGACACAAGCTAAATTTATTTTGGGGCAATAGAAATGTAAAAGCTTGTCCGAAATACTCGGTGAAAGCATGTCCAAGCATGTTAAAGAAGAAATTAGAGAGTTCATGCAAAAAAAAAAAGAGAGTAATTTGAAGAATCAAATGGATGATATTTCTTATTCTGATGATATTGATGATTTGGAAGAATACGAAGATGATCTTCAAATTAAAGTGAAAGGGAAACAATCAATATCATATCCAAGCATCCATCTTATGATCCAAGGTAAAAAGTGTAAACAAACTGGACTTATTAATCTTTATTTTGTGAAAGATATCGATGCAATTGTCAAACAAAGACGTGCAAAAAAACAAAGGGCAATTTGATTAAAATAAAAGAAATTAAGAAATATTGCGGTTCAGAAATTTACTAGACGAATGTATAATGCTAGAATTCCTTTCAATGCTGTTGAATATGATTCTTTTGAGTCTTGTATTGAAGCTATTGTGCAATTTGGATCGGGTTAAGTATTTGAAGGAGTTGCCAAATACGACCTTGCTTCTCAAATCTCACGAAGAAGATCATGCAAAGTTTGGGTGCATAATCATGACAGATGGGTGGACGGATAAAAAGGGTAGGATTCATATATTTTTTTTTATAAATGGGACTGGAAGCATATTTGTTGAATTAATTGATGCTTCAGGCTATTCTCACACAACTGACAAGATGTTTGAGTTATTTTCTAAATTTGTGTATCTTATTGAAGAAAAGAATGTGGTTCACGTTGTATCAGATAATGCAAGTTGCAATGTCAATGCAGGTAATATTTTAAATTTATATTACTTTCAATTAAAAATTGGATCATATTTTCAATTTTTTTACTAAATTTACTTTGTTTTTTCAAGTCGCCTTTCGAAAAATCGATTTCCACCCTTATACTTCGCTAGTCATTGTTTAGACTTGTTGTTTGAGGATATTCAAAATTCCTCATCTAGAAATCAAATTTATATTCTGATAATCTTATTTTACTATTTTATATTTTTTATTTATTGATTTTAGTGGTCTTAGTCCTAATCATGTCAAATACAATATGTTGGATCCTAAAAATTCAAATATAGCGGGTTGTATTTTTTTTATGGTAAAGTAACAAATAGTGGAATTTATCAACACAAGCTACATTTAGTTGGAAGCAATAGAAATACGAAAATTTGTCCAAAATGTCTCGAGCATGTTAAAGAAGAAATTAGAGAGTTCATGCAAAAAAAAAGAAGAGTAATTTGAAGAATCAAATGGATGATATTTCTCATTCTGATAATATTGATGATTTAGAAGAACATGAAAATGATCTTCAAACAAAATGAAAGGGAAACGGTCAATATCCAATCCAAGTATCCATCCTATGGTCCAAGGTAAAAAGTGTAAAAAAATTGGACCTATTAATCTTTATTTTATGAAAGATGTCAATGAAATTGTTAAACAAAGACGTTCAAAAAGACAAAGGACAATTTGATGGAAATAAAAAGAAGTTAAGAGATATTGCGGTTGTGAAATTCGCTAGATGGATGTATGATGCTGGAAATCCTTTCAATGTTGTTAAATATGATTCTTTCGAGTATTATATTAAACCTATTAGGCAATTTGGATCGGGATGAAGCCTCCATTATATCATGAAGTCAGGCTTAAGTATTTGAAGGAGTTGGCAAATACAAACTTGCTTCTCAAATCCCATGAAGAAGATCATGCGAAGTTTGGGTGCACAATCATGGCAGATGGGTGGACGGATAAAAAGGGTAGGACTCATATAATTTTTTTGATAAATGGGTCATAAAGGAAGCGTATTTGTTGAATCAATTGATGCTTCAGGCTATTCTCACACAACTGACAAGATAAAGTTACTTTCTAAATTTGTGTAACGTATTGGAGAAAAGAATGTGGTTCAGGTTGTAACAGATAATGCAAGCCGTGTCAGTGGAGGTAATATTTTAAATTTATATTACTTTCAATTAAAAATTGGATTATATTTTCAATTTTTTTACTAAATTTACTTTGTTTTTTGAGGTCACCTGTTGTAAAATTGATTACTCACTGTGCGTGTCATTGTTTAGATTTGTTGTTTGAGGATATATTCAAAATTCCTCATCTAGAAAATTTCATGAACGGATATTGATGATGAATGATTATATTTACAACAGACAGAGAGACATTGCAAAGACACGTTTCGCAACTGTTATTTTGACTTTAAAACGATTTCACGCAAAACAAGTAAATCTTAGAAAGATATTTATATATGAAACGTAAGCAAATGGTTGATTTTGTAACGTAGATATAGGAAAGCGGGTAGCAGAAGTGATATTGATGTGATGTCTTCTTTTTGGAAAAATATAATTTTTGCATTAAAAGTTGGCGGCTCATTATGAAAGTATTGTGGCTAATAGATGGTGAAAAAGATCCCCTATGAGTTATATTTATGAGTCATTGACATAACCAAATAAGCTATCGTTGCGTCATTTAACAATAATGAAGAGAAATATCGTAGCATATTTAATTTAATAACAAATAGAACGTTCAACTCTATTGACCTTTGCACGTAGTCGGATATTTCTTGAATCCAGAGTATTTTTACTCAAACCTTGACATAGAACATGATACAGAAGTGATTGAGGGTATGTACAACAGTACAAGTGCATATCTAGATTGGTGAGTGGTGAGGATTTAGAAGATAAGATCACGAATCAATTGGAAAATTACAAGAAAGCCAGACTTTTTAGTTTTCCAATGGCTATTATTCAAAGAACTTCAAAATCACAAGGTAAATTCGTAAATAATATATTATGCAATATCAATATTGGATGGTAATAAAGTTAATCGTATATGTTTTTGTATTTCAAGCTGATTGGTAGTCTTCTTATGGTGCATCAACACCTGAATTAAAAATATTTGCATTGAAGATTTTGAACCTCACATGCTTTTCTTCATGCTGTGAATATGTAAGTTAGTGTTTTTTTAATACATATTAAAATTTATATTATGGACTTAACTTTTCTTAGATACATTTTAAAAAAAGAAATAGGTTGTTTTAACAACGATGGAATGATTTGCCATATGTCAAGTACAACATAGCTTTGAGGCGAAAATATGACATGCGAAATAAGATTGATCCTATTTCTTTGTTAGAAATAGATGATAGTAATGAATCGTTGCTGGGAAAATTGGATAATAGCGATAAAGACAATGATAATGATTTTGTCTATCAGGATGAAGATTTGCGTTGGCGTGATATAGCACAAACATCTAGGGTTGCTGAAAGTGTGTATAACTTTTTATATCAAAATGCGTCTTCTTCAAAAGTAGCATCATTATCTGCTTCAGCAAAAAGAAAGGAATCTTCAACTTAAACTAGTCTTATAGATGAAGAAGAGAACCTTGCTGATGAAACTGAAGAAGAAGATATCGATGGATACAAATTAAGCGATGGAGCTGATGACGTAGATTTGGACAATGAAGATGAAAAAGATGATTATTCTGATATTTGATATTTCATCTATCACATTTTCAAAAACTTGATTTATTTTTAATTTTTAATAATCTACAGCTTCATTAAAGAATATTTTGTTTATGGTTATTTAAATTTTCAAAGACATTTAATAGATATAATAGCTTTTTTGTTTATTACACTTTTTTCCTTAAAGAAGGGGAGCCTTGGCGCAGCGGTAAAGTTGTTGTCATGTGATCAAAAGGTCACGAGTTCGAATCCTGAAAACAATCTCTTGCAAAAAGCTGGGTAAGGTTGCGTACAATGGATCCTTCCCCGGGACCCCGCATGGCGGGAGCTTTGTGCACCGAGCTGCTTTTTTTTTTTTACACTTTTTTTCTTAAAGCGTGTACTTTGCTTTGCGCTTTAAGCCTCAAGACCCTTGAGCCTTTTTTTTTGTCTCACTCTTTTGGTAACTGTGGACATTGTTGGTTCAGCTCTAGCCGATAACATAATATCTTCAATGAAGGATCTAGATATACCATCTATGAGGCCATGACCTGGGTTAGACATCATCGGCTTAGGCAGTAAAGGAATGTGGCCTAATAGGGAACTAGGTATCTCGCCCATGATGAGGTTGTGACATGATCTGGTTGTGATTTGTGGATTATTACACGTGTCACAACAGATTAGCTGTGGACCTCTAGCCTTTGCAACCTTAGCTGTCATTATATTGTAGTTACTGATATGCTGATTCATGCAGTAGGACATAACAGGAAGTTAGAGTTGAGAACATAAAGGAAAGCAACTAATGACAAGGAGAAAATTATAATTTTGGTCCTGTAATTTATCTGTTTTTTAATTTTCATCCTGTTAAGAGTTAATTTACACTTTTAGTCCCGTAGCTTAGTAATATTTTTCAATTTTAATCCTTTTTTCTAAAATTAAAATTTTTAACCGGTAATCGCTAAGTTGACAGTCATTAATTACTTATGTGGAAAAAAAAATATTAAAAAACAATAAGATCGTCGCTCTTCGCCTTGTGCTGCATTGTTTTTCTCTGCGTGAGCATGATGTTGTTGATGGTTTGGAGGCTTCTTCGTTTCAGGTGGTCTGCGATCGCGACGCACTTGCCGAAGAGAACGGACAATGAGATCAAGAACTACGGGAACACGCACCTGAAGAAGCGGCTGGCGAAGATGGGCATCGACCCATGCACGCACAAGGCGAAGAGCGACGCCCTCGGCTCCGCCGCCGACGCCGGACCCTCCCGGAGTGCCGCCAACCTCAGCCACATGGCGCAGTGGGAGAGCGTGCGACTGGAGGCCGAGGCGCGCCTCATGCGCGAGTCGAGGATGAGAAGGGAAAATGGAGATCGACGTAGGAGTATTAGCGTAGGTTTAAGATCGTCTTATTGTTCTTTAATATTTTTTTTTCCACATAAGTAATTAATGACTGTCAACTTAGCGATTACCGGTTAAAAATTTTAATTTTAGAAAAAAGGATTAAAATTGAAAAATATTACTAAGTTACGGGACTAAAAGTGTAAATTAACTCTTAACAGGATGAAAATTGGAAAACAGATAAATTACAGGACCAAAATTATAATTTTCTCTAATGACAAGTATCAACAACCAAGAGTATATGGGAAATTTTTTGAAAACAAAACCCTGTTGAATTACCCGCACAAATAACATCTCATGATAACATGAGCACAAGTAATGAAATATTAATATATTTTTATCCTCTCATTTCAAGCCCTTCATTAAATATTATTTTTTCCATTTTCAGTGAATGACACACTTTAAAACTCCTTTCAAAACAATTAGTATTCAGTTAAACTCATAAATTGTTTTGTAAATTAATCACGCACAAGGTAAATTTAGGGAAATAAGCAGGAACATGCATCTCAATCGAAAAACAAAATCAAGAATCTTGACATTTTGTTTGAATTCATAATCATCTTAACCTTTTTGCCCAAATATGAAGTATAGGAAAGATTGACACTTGATCAAACTTCATCCAATTCTACACAAAACTCGAACTCTGACACTAGTTTGGATGAAGCAAGCATGACATTATATATGCACTAACATATCCCTCTCTTCCAGCAATACTGTTATTTTTATAGGGCACATTTTGTTCTTTCTTTAGTAATGATAGGATTCTTTCTATCTGTATATGTGCAAAGAAGTTCCTTTTGCACGTTTGCATTGAAGAAATGTTGCCTAATTGTGCAGGAAGATATAGCTGAAGCAGCAGAGAAGCATACAGCACCAGATACTAACCTGGAAAAGAGACAAGAATCGTATCTATTTGAAAGTGATGCTGACGAGGATGATGTAAGGCCATGATTTGTGTGTAATATTCCATTGAAGGATTGTATCATAGTATCTTTTACTTATGTTGAATTATCTCAATGTTCTTTAATGCTTGTAATTGAAAAGAGTATTTGCTTCTCTAGCTTCCTTTTGTCTAGCCCATTTCTAATTTATATCTATTAAAATTAACTAATGAACTTAGGCACTGATATTTTTGCGACATCTGATGCCGGTATGACTTGTTTAGCACTAGAGTTTGTTATGCGGTCATGGTGTGTTTTTTCCCTCATCATTAGTCATTATTCAGATTTTGTTTGCATACTTTACACCCTCTAGCTAACTGTTCAAGTTGTTTGTCAGTCTTGTTCATTATTTTTAGTTCTCTTGACTATATTTGTAATCTATTTGTGTTACTCATGGTTGATCCATAAACGTAGAGTGTTTGTGATTGCTTCTATTTGACTCAGGCATTTGAAGGCAGCAGTAACTCTGAGGAATCATTTGAGAAATCTTCAGATGAGGAAAGTGAAGATGAGAAACCATTGAAAATTCCAAACAAGGTATTCTTTTTGCTCATTGTGCATAGTAATATTGCACATGCTTAGTCATAAAGATTTTTCTTATGCAAGTTTGAAGCAATTCTATCTATTTTATTAAGGTAATAGAACAATTACCTATTTGAAGGTTTTCACTGTGCCAATCTATGACCACAATAGAGAAAGATGGCCACATTGGTTCCTTGAGAGAGAATATCAGTATTTGTCTTAAAATCAGGAATTATGTATTTAATAGAAACAGGTTAATTTTTTAGAGTGTACTTTAATAGTCAAAATTCAAATATGAATATACAATATTTATGCACTAAAGTTTCTCCAAAATAAATCTTACAAGTGTTGATCTACTGATTAGCAAGCAGGACTTTTGCAAATTTGTAAAGTTTATTAATGATTTATGCCAAACATACATTTATAAGACTTTTCTAACATTGTAGCAAAAAAGATGATTACGCTCACCCCAGGCGTCCCTCATAGTCCGTTCCTAGGTTATGTGAAGGGAGGTAAGTCACGAGTCAGCTTATAATCGACCGAGAGGGTGGGAGGAGTTTTTAAAGATTTTTCTAACATAAAGCTAAAAGTGTGACCTACCAATGAAGATACAATTTAATAATTACAGAGATTTTATTGTAAAACATGTTGAAGCTAAAGATTTTTGGTATTATGACATTGAATTGACTTCACCCTTATAGGCATAGTATTGTGGATAAATAGATAAATCCTGGTCCATAGTGAGATCTGCTTGAATCTTTGCAAGTAGTTTGTTTGACCAACAATGATGCTTTTCTCCAAGCCTCACTTGTGATTGGCTGTTTGGTAGTGTAGATGGAATTATATTCAATATGTGCTAGAACTGTTTGTTTCGCTTTATTTGTTTCTATGAGCTAACTCCATTAAAGTGTAGTTCTCCTTAAACATAATTTACATATTAAAGCGATTTTTTCACACAACTTAATTATGGTATACAGAATCACAAGTTAAAATAGTTGATAACATGACTAGATATATTTATTAAATAAAATCACATTTGGGAAGTTTATCTAGCTCTATATAAACTGAAATTAGGAATTTCTGATCTGACCTTGTGATCTGTCTTAAGATATTGAACTAATATATTCTTATGTTTTAAGTTTGACACTATTTTAAATATTTTTGTTCATTATATTGAAATGAAATTAGAAAACATGATTGACTAGTCGGGATTTCTTACCTAGACAGCCCTATTGAGAAGATTGACAATATTCATGATAGACAGGCACTACATATGGTGATCGGAGGGATGGGTTAAGGACCTAACCTTGTATACAGAGACTCATACTATTTTAGATGGCATGGGACAAATTGAGGACTGACCCCAGTGAGACAGTAGAGACTTGGCAATTTTTCACACCATGAGAGAGGGAGAGAGAGGGAGAGGGAGAGGGAGATGATGGGCTGGCTATTGTTTACCCTACTGGTCCAGTGTCTCCTGTGGTCTTGAAAATATCCCAATAAATTCTTAGTCTTTGATGATTTAGTGTTAAATTAGAAAATTGACTGTTATTATGTTGCTAGCTAAACTCGCATATAGGTTATAAACAGACTCGAGAAACTTCAGTCTGCCTGTGGTGGGTTAACAACTACCTCTTTGCATCTCCAGCTGCCACATGATTCTGCGACAATAGATAATGATTTCCCAGCAACTCACTTCAAATGTCAATCATCATCTTATTCTTCTTTCAAAGGAGCAACTATTCTTACAATTTCAATAGGTGGTGAATAGAAATCTAGATCCTGTTCCAGAGATTGTTGTGGTTCTGGATTATTTGGCTTCAGCTAAACCAGGAAGGGCAGCTCATTCCTGATTCTAGTATCTTATGGCCTCTAAGTGACGGTTGCTTGTTTCAATATTCAATGATGAATTCTGGCACCATTATGATCCTAAGAGACACTGATTTCTGTGTCAGAAAATTGATGAAGTTATTTGCTAGCCTACCAATCATGTGTAGATTTATTGCTGCTAAATCATGAAGGTCATACTTGTTGTGGGAAGAATGGCAACATTAGACTTACAAATTGCATCAAGAACCATTATTAGATGGTCTATTGTTTCTGAAAAAGTTGCGTTAATGCAGAATAAGGATGTGAAGATGAAGGATGCAATAGTTGATAGTGCTCAGAAGCAAACTAAAAAGTCTGAAAAGAAAGTGGTAAAATCATCTATTTCTGCTATTTTATTTTCCATTCTGTTAATTTGAGGTGGTACTCTATTCCTATTATAGTTTTATCTGTCTTATTTTTCATCCCTTTGTTGTAGCCAAAAACTTCTACAGTACAAAATCCAACATCTGGATCTCAAACATTATATGTTGGCAACTTGTCCTATGATGTTGGTCCGCATGATCTGTAAGTATGATTTAATTGACCATATATCATTCTTAATTCTTGTTATATTTACCTAGCATATAGTATATATGTTTGTTGCATTTCTGTTAGATATTTTTCGGAGATACATGTAATGATTCTCTTAAGTTTGGAAAAAGCAAGGTGTTAAAAATGGTTCTAGGAAGTAGGTGGTTGGCCAATCAATCGCCTAGCACCCAGGCACTCGACATTAAAATATTATTAAAATGTGGTTAGGCACTCAACTTTACAATTATATATCACATTGCAAGAATGCATACTAAAAATCACTAAACAATTAAAAAACTCTAGAAAATACTATCAATTAATCAACAATCATACAATAATTGAATATTTAAACTGGCCAGTAAAACATGAAAAAAAGCTACTGACCTACTCGTTGAGGGTCTAGAGGTTCCTAATCCAATCTTCCAAAGAAAAACAAAAACTCTAGATGCGGGTAAGGTGCTGCAAAACAAGTGTTGGAGAATGTTGTAGATGTTGTGGGTTATCAGAAATTCAGAATGCTATGAATGTTGGAGAACGCTACACATTACTGAGTCAATAGTGTTATTAGGGATATTGTGATGCTCGAGGTGCCAGACTTACGGTGGTGACCTACTAGCACTGGGAACCGTGGATTTGTCACTTGTTAATTACATATGGGTTTGACCTGTTGGTTTGCTAGTATCAGGTGTGGAGTAGTTGCGACAGGCTACTAGTGCCAGGTGTGGAGGACCTGTAATGGTAGCAACTTGGTGTGTTGGGGAGCCAGGGAGGAGAATTTTGGGAACATGGAGGTATATCTAGTGAGATTTCAGTCGAATTTAGAGGTTGGCAAGATTGTGGAGTGATGTGTGGAATTGTAGTGGCAGTGACAAAACAACATGTGGAGGATCGAGGCTGGAGGAGAACGGTGTTGACTGTAGTGTTGTGATTTAAGTATTCACAAGTGGAGAGAGGAGAAGGATTGCAAAGAGGGAGTTGTGATAATAGGGTTTAAATCTGTTATTTTTTTTCCCCACCTGACCATGAAGATTTTTCTCAATATTCGAACCGGGTGCCTAGGCGGACTGCCTGGCCCTGCTCCTCTTTTGCTTAGGCAAAACACATAAGTGGCCGTTTAGGGCTCTTTTTAAAACATTGGAAAAAAATATTGTTTTCTATTCATTATGAGAATAACATGTGCCCCGGCCATGAAGATTTTTCTCAATATTCAAACCGGGTGCCTAGGTTGATTGCCTGCTTAGGCAAAACAGAAGGGATTGCAAAACACATAAGTGGCCGTTTAGGGTTCTTTTTAAAACATTGGAAAAAAATATTGTTAGAAATTCATTATGAGAATAACGTGTGTATATAGAGCATTATGACTCATGGTTAGAACTTAGAAGTAGCAATGTTGAACTAAATCCATTACACCTAATAAGCTATTAAGTTTAGAACACTTTCTTTTAAGCTGGAGCATAGATACTATTTATATCCAACTTGACATGGGCTAGAAAAGCTTTCAGCAGTAAGACATTGATACGATGTGGCAGGAAACAAGTTATCAGGCAAAATTTTGTAAAATGACGAAGCATGTATACAGGGACTCCTTTGATGTTAGGGTCAGCGCATCAACAAAGAGAGGGGATAAAGAGAGAATTGATGAAATGAAATGATAATGAAGAGAAATCTAACAAAACTCTTGAGTAAGCTTCTCCCTTGCGGTGCATATAGCAGCACTTACTAGCCTAAGGGAAAAGTAAAGCATTTGAGGCTTCTGAGAGAAAGATGGACAACACACTTCAACCAGTTGATGGAAAAAACAGACAAGTTGGTTCCTTTGTTCATGTCTTCACTAGAGATGGACTGCATAGCTTGATCTTTTGCTAGAAGTAATAAATTGAGAACGGGACATTTTGTCCACTCAAATTTTCATTGGATATCATGTTTTTAAAAAAATCAGATTTGGCTCAACTGGTAAAAATCTGGAATCAGGTTTCCTACACTAATCCATTCTCTTTCACTCATAAACCTGTTATAAAAATCAATATAACCCAGGAAGATCCATTCCCTTTCACTCATAAATCTGTTATAAAAATCAGTATAACCCAGGAAGATCAGTTAGGATTTCAGTAATCAATAAAATCAGATGTAATGAAGGGAAGCCTTGGCACAACAGTAAAGTTGCTTTGTGACCAAAAGGTCACGGGTTCGAATCCTAAAAACAACCTCTTGCAAAAAGCAGGGTAAGGCTGCATACAATGGATCCTTTCCTGGGACCTCGCATGGCGGGAGCTTCGTGCACCAGGCTGTCCTTTTAATAAAATCAGATGTAATAGGGTTTTTTCTACACTAATAGTAGGGCATCTTCACTTCCATTGGGAAATCATTGGTTTAAATCCCGATTAACATTGCTTTTTTTGTATTTCTGGCCTTTTCTCCCCATTAAGTGCTATTGCTTACCATATAGATTTTTTATAATTGAGTTTTTATATATTTTATTATATAATATACAAGTATATATAGGTTGATAAGGTTTAATTATGCATTGGCTATTTGTCTGTATGTGGACAAAAATTATCATTAATTTTTCATATGTTTGCTAAATTTATATAAAATATTTTATATTTAAAAAGTATAATTTGTGACATCACTTTCCCAGTGGACATCTCGTGATCCCGACTAATTTATTTATCATTATATTTAATATATTTTATAAAATTATATATAAGGTTATTTTCCTGCTCAACTGGTTTGACCTGTCAAACCAACTATCTGGAGCTTTATTTGTTTGATCTCTTGTCCAGATTACCAAACATTAGATATGACAGTATGTTGAAAGAAAGAAGAAAGGGAACAAGAAAACATTACTTCGAAGTTCTAGAAGCAGCTTGCAGAGATTAAGGAAAAGTCGATTGGGTACATAAGCATGAGCAACTTACAAAAGATGAATACCTGAGGACTCCTTAGGATGCAAGCTGAAGACAATGCTGGTGGGAGGTTACATTATTATTCCTGCATGCGAGAGGAAGATAACATAGCAGGTGCATGGAACAAAAAGCAAGCAGAGAATATGAAGATATAGAATAAAACAGATCTACAGATATGAAGAGAAAAATGCAAGCATAGAAGGAGAAACAAAAAAGTTGGAAGATGAGGGAGCAGGAAAAGAGAAGAAACCTAGAAAATGAAGTATGAAAAGTTGCTACAGAGGGCTTGCAGGTGGAGGGCGTGCTAGTTGTGGCCAAATATGGCACGCATAACGTTTCTATTCATTGTGACTTAACTATTACGTGAAACCTTAAACCTAAAAGTGTCATTGTGAGACTAAACTCGTAACAGATCCAAAAGGTCCCGCTGAAGAAAATTCATTGTATATAAAGCTAACTGATGTAAATCTTTGATGTTTAAATTAGATTCTTTCTTTTCAGATCAGAATTTTTCAAAGGGGTAGGGGAAGTCGTTGGTGCCCGTTTGGCTACAAGAGGTAAAGGTAGCTCCAAGGGATTTGGTCATGTTGATTTTGCTACCGAGGAAGATGTTAAAAAGGTTTATAATCTTTCTTTCAATTACTGTGAAGCATTGCTTGTAGTTTCCATTTCAGAATTTTGTGTATTAGAATTAACTAGTGTTACGACACTATCAGTATGTCGATTGGCCTAGAGAAAATTTATTATTTTTTTCTGTCTAGGCACTTGAATTAAATGGCCAGGAGTTTTTTGGGCGTCCACTCAAACTTGAAGTTGCTCGTGGAAGGGATTCAAATACCCCTCAGAGTGGGTATGTTTGTCAACTTAAGCCGTTCAAGTGTACAAGAGAATCCTATTAAATTGTTTTTTTACAATGTAATACCATTTAGCATCTCAAGGAGTGTTTCGGTCTAAAAAAAATCTCCTGCTAATGACAAAATAGAAGGGAATGATTCTCTATGCTTATATTTCTTTAATTTTGCAGCAACGAAAAGGGCAGCAAAGATCAGAGTCATACCATATTTGTAAAAGGTTTTGATAAATCACTTGGACAGGATAAGGTGGTGTTTGATTTTACATTGTAACCTGCATTTTTGTTGTATCGTTTATTAATAGTAATACTCGTACAGATTAGGAATTCCCTTCAAAAGCATTTTGGATCATGTGGAGAGATCGCTCGTATATCTGTACTCAAGGACCATGAAAGTGGTGCCCCTAAAGGGTCAGTTCTTTGTCTCCCTACTGCCATTTGAAATCTCGTATCAGATGTTTCAGTGAGGTTCAAATCTGTTCTAGACCTGCAACAATCAATTGGAAGGAGAGTTTAATATTTCTTAGTGAAAAATCAAACCTTGCGTTTGTTCTGTTATCTCACAGGATGGCATTTGTGGATTTCAAGGACCAGATTGCTTTCAAAAAGGCATTCGAGCTCAATGGTTCTGAACTTGACGGATATACCCTAACCATTGACGAAGGAAAGCCAAAAGGTGACAATAGCAATGGTAAAGGCAAAGGTAAAGGTGGTGGGAAATTTAGTGGAAGAGGTGGTGGACGAGGTGGGAGAGGCGATCGTGGTAGAGGACGCGGCTCCGGTGGTAGGGGCAAGGGTCGTGGTGGTGGACGAGGTGGGAGAGGTGACCGCAGTAGAGGACGTGGCTCTGGTGGTAAGAGCAGGGGTCGCGGTGGTGCAGAGAGGAATTCCAGTGATGGCTAGGCATGCTAGGATTTTTTGGCTGAAGGATCCAACGGTGGGCCTAGCAGACAACAACTATTCTTGCCTTTTGTTTTAGTTTGTGAGCTAAAGAGTCACAACGACAATTTTCATTTCCTGAATGCTTGTTCAAATTTGACTCTTCTACCGTTGCCTTTTGTTTTAGTTTGTGAGTTAAAGATTCACGGCGACAATTTTTATTTCCCGATTTCTTGTTCAATTTGAATCATGCATTAATTTTATTACTGAAAACACAATACCCTGTATTATTTAATTAGAGCTAATGTCGCCCTGCATGCTTAGTTCATTGCTGCTAATTATTCGCCGTCTCTATTTCCATTGCCATTTGACATTGCTGCTAATTATTCGTCGTCTCTATTTCCATTGCCATTTTGACATTGGCTGTTAATTTTTGTTAGTTATCCCGCTTATGGCAATTAATGTAAGACATTGGCCGTGCATTACCCTTACAACCGGATCAGTAATTGATTTTATAACTGAACATTGATTTTTGCGATTTAAATAGGATAAATTGAGTTGATTTAAAATTGATTCAATTAATTATCAAATTAATTAAGTTTTTCATGATATTACTAATTAATTAATTAATTAGTTAGTTAGTTAAATCAGGCTTCTGGATCATTTGTCTTCGATTTATTCTAGCAGCTGAGTCGATTTATTCTAGCAGCTGATATAAAACTTTCTTAGAGTCGAATTAATTATCTCAGATTTGATTTAATTGGACTTAATCAACGAATATATCAATAATTTGATGATGATTAATTTGTTTTACTCACCTCTAGCTTGACACTATCACACCTTATCCTTGGGTTATGGTACAGTGATAGGTTATTCAAGTTACGAGCGCTTTTCGATTTACTCTGATGACCAATAGAAAATTTTGATAAGATCGAATCGATCATCCTAGATTCTACGTTACTCAACCAGATTAATTTTTTTTTACACTATCACACCTTAAATTTAACTATTTTTGGAATACAATAATTTTTTTTCACCAAATATTTAACTTTCAATTAATTCTGAAAACAACTAATTTGGCCTCATTAAAATTTCCCACAAACCATCCTAATAAATCAAAAAATTATCGGATGATTTTTTTAATGGACAGTTGAAATCCGATCATGGATAAGATGGTATTTGCCCCCTCGGATAGATCTAGTGGCTAGCGCATCCGATCATGAGATCTGAGGTTCGAATCTCAACAAAATCGAGATAAATACCTCCCTTATGTGTTAATCACTATTCCAAAGACTAGTAGTCGCCTGTGATTTACACCCTCCATATTCACCTTGGGACAACAGATTGACAAGATTTTGCCACAAACAAACGGGAA
Organism: Zingiber officinale; assembly: GCF_018446385.1. Taxonomy (NCBI): domain Eukaryota; kingdom Viridiplantae; phylum Streptophyta; class Magnoliopsida; order Zingiberales; family Zingiberaceae; genus Zingiber; species Zingiber officinale. The sequence continues at coordinate 94,533,123 of NC_056001.1, forward strand.
TAACTCTTCTCATATCCCTGTAGCATCCACTCGGCGGCGCCATTCGCCGGCAGGCAAAACAGGCGAGGAACTCATCAGGTACATGCATGCTAATAAATTATATAACAAACAACTTTTCTCAAGAACATGAAATTCCTCCTTGATGCAAGTTTTTTTTTTTCCTTTTTCTTCTGCCAATTAGATTCTTAATAAATAAGAGAAAAAAAACAAGTAATTTGAAGCTTACGATATCACAAAAAAATCAACTTGCTCTGATAAGAAAGGCTTACACTGGTGGAAGACAACAAACATTGCTTCTTGCTGAAGGGTTTATGTTTCCCAATAATACAACTTTGCTCAGGATTATTTTAGCCAACTCCCCTCTGAGAAAGGCTCGAATTGTCTGATTTAAGCATAGGAATAAAAAATACGAGCATAACTATAAGTTGAGTTTAACGAATCTTGGAGTATTTGCAGTATGATCTGCGATCAATTGAAGACTGCTGTTGGAACTCTACAAAAAGAATCTATGACCAAATCCTATACTACCGGAGCAGTTTCACTTTATTATTCCATCCCTTCTCGTCATCTCTCACTGCTTTGCCTGCATAATACAGGGGAGTTATGATCTTCCATAGCCATTGCTGGTGCATATTTGTTCAAGCAGTTAAAAGAGTGGAAAATATATGATCTTCCATTTAAACCAAGTAGGAGGTGTAAAAGAAATGTATGTGTGCTAACAAACAACATATAGACGAGCTTTTGTTTCCATGAACTCTTCTGTGATCTCTGGAGAACAAAAAACACAACACAAATATTAACAGTAAGAAAGGTTACCTGGGAGTAGAGGAAAGTTCCAAGGACGGCGATGGCAGCTCCGAGGGCATTGACAGGCTGAACAGGAGTACGGAAGATTATGATGGATGAGACAATGACAGATATCCTCTTCATGGTGTTGCCGATGCTGAACGTCAGAGGTGAGATCTCATCCAAGGACATGTAAGAGACTTGGTTGTATAAATGGTAGAAGATACTTTGTGCAGCAATCCACCTATTATGTAGCAAGTTCATAGTGGCATAAACTAAAATGTTTTCTAAATCAGCAAAGGAAGCTTCATAATTTTGAGACAGAAAGCACAAGAAGCAAGATTCTATTTAACACAAGAAGTTACAAATACAAAAATACTTATGGGAACTGAAACTCCAACAAAAGCAATTAATGCACGCACAAACACAGCTTTCATTCCAAGACTGCAAACGAAAATCAAAAGGTGGACTTATCACTCGTATAAAATTAGTTTGATAGAAAAATGAGTTGTTTGGCTAAGCCGATTCATCAAAAAAAAAAACATTAAAGCCAATCTGATTAGAAGAATCAATCTTAATTTTATAAAATAATGACACCTATACAGATATATTTAATTTTACATTCACAAGAAAATAATTTTAAAATTTTATAAGGTAATTAACAATATAATAAAAATATAGATATAAATTCATACAAAAATATTGCATATCTTTACAAAATATTTAACACAGTAGAAAAATAATTTATACTGATAAAAGTAAATGTTTAAATTTATATTTATAAAAAAAGATAATCCCTTCTATTAAATAAGGGTAATTTGGGAAAATTTAAATTTGAGGCACCCTTTGAATAAAAATTAAAAAAGGGCTCCCTTGATGATTTGAAAAATAGAAGTGTTGATTTTTGCCCTACATATATTGTGGCTACAAGTCATTATTTGGCACATTAATGATAACCAACCAAGTCTAACATTATCGCAGTCATAGCTTTCAAAGGTAATATCAAGTAGACATTTAACGCAAACAAAGCTTTCATCTCTAAAAATGCTATTAAATAAAGTAAAGTAGAAACATTATTCTTTTCCATGTGAATATAACATGAAAGAATAAGTTAATGCTAACTATGAGCATGAACGATAACAACCAAGTCGAACATTATCGCAAACATAGCTTTCAAAGGTAATGCCAAGTAGGCATTTAACACATAGCAAAACATAGCTTTCATCTCTAAAAACGCTATTAAATAAAGTACAGTAGAAACATTATTGTTTTCCATGTGAATTAACATGAAAGAATAAGTTAATGCTAACTAAGAGCATGAACGATAACAACCAAGTCGAATATTATTGCAAACATAGCTTTCAAAGGTAAGGTCAAGTAGGCATTTAACACATATAGCAAAACATAGCTTTCATCTATAAAAAAATGCTATTAAATAAAGTACAGTAGAAACATTATTCTTTTCCATGTGAATATAACATGAAAGAATAAGTTAATGCTAAGAGCATGAACGATAACAACCAAGGCAAACATTATCACAAACATAGTTTTCAAAGGTAATGTCAAGTAGACATTTAATGCATATAGCAAAACATAGCTTTCATCTCTAAAAATGCTATGAAATAAAATACAGTAGAAACATAATTCTTTTCCATGTGAATATAACATGAAAGAATAAGTTAATGCTAATTAAGAGGGTTTTCTCACCAAATGAAGTTAGGACCAATCTGGGAAAGTGCTGTCTGCCAACCAGCAGCCCACATCTGGGGCCCCTCAACTGCAATAGCAAATGGGGTGAGTATAAAGAGGGACAGGATGGAGAGGCAAGCATAATAGTTCATCCCGCTAACAGATAACCCTTTCATTCCCTTCTTTGAAAAGATGTTCCGAAAGACAAATGCGAGGTTTGATATCATCGCACCCATGAAACCTGAATACAAGACAAACACCTTAACAACCAACCCATAAACAAAGTGAAGCTATTATAAACAGCGTCAAGCATCAGATTGGTTCAAATCACACATTAGAAAATCAAATCAAAGATTATTCAACAACAGTGGCTCACAAATTAAGACAAAAATAAAACAATCTTTAGTTCATGAATATTTGAGAATTCCTGAACAAAAATCTGACTGATTCCTTATTGAATTTTCTGTTCCAAATTTTGAAGAAGATAGAATTTTAGTTCTCATTTCTTGTTCACCAAATTCAATAATTTTCTATCATATCAAGAGTAGATTTGCAATTCCATATAATTTGATGGTTCCAAACAAGTATGTAAGATAGAGAATAAAATTAGCACAGAAAATGCTGTGATAAAAGTACTCTTCTGCAAACAATAGGACAGCTAAAGAATCATATTTTAAATGTTACGCTATCTTAACTCCAAAGGAGCAAAAAGTTAAGATAAATAGACTAAAATTAACATAAGAAATGCTGTGATAGAAGTATTCCTCTAGTGAACAATAACAGGAAGGCTGAAGAACCATATTTTTAATGTTAAACCATCTGAACCCCAAGAGGCAAAGACTAAGAATCATTTTGCTACAGTTTTTAATGAGTAAAATTTACTCATTTGCTACAGTTTGAAGTGCTTGACATTGAAGATATGGAGTTTATTTTATAACTGGTTTCAGGCCTTCAAAGATAAGGAAAGAAAGATCAAATTCTCACCCAAAACATATGCTACAAGGGGTTAGACGCACCTCAAATAACAAAGAGAAACAAAAGAACAAATAAAAGGAATGACAATCAAGAATTCTTGCTAACCCTTCTACTGACCAGTCATGTTAAAGTTGAGCTCTGTCACTGCAGCCAGAGCACATCCACCAATGATCGGCACCAGAGAGAGGTACACCGGCACAGGGAAGGTCTCTCCCAGCAGGAACCTGGATACCAACACGCTGAAAGCCGGCTCCCCACTTTTGATTATGTGGGTGAACGAGACTGCCACCTTTGACATGCTCACTGTTGCCGCCACATGCCCGATCGTGTGCGCTACCGCCACCTAATCAAAGGGATTTAACGTATAACACCTTTGATCTAGACAGCACGAAACCAGAAAGAGAACAACTAAAAAAAAATTGAAAATCTCTTACCGGTGCAAGGGCTTTCCAGAAATTGAAATCGGTCTTGGGGGCCTCGGCGATCCTTGTGGCCCAGGAAATGAGCATTATGAGGGAGCCCGCGGCCAGGGAGAGGGTGGAGGTCAGCCAAGGGTAGGGGAAGGCGTTAAGTACCTTTTTGTTGTAGATGTTGAAGACAACGTTGAGAGCCCACCAGGTGGCGAAGTAGATTCCGATCTTTAGCCTTTGAGCAGCATCCGAACGGGCCTGCTCAGGGGAGATCTCAGGGACCTCCGATCTATCAGCTTCGTAGGCCTCGCACTTGAAATCATGACCACGGGGCTTGATGGCCGACAAGGTCCCATCGCGGCGGAGGAAGCCAAATCCATCCCTCTCCGGAGTCGCGAGATAGAGGGGTTTCCTAGTGGAAAACGTCAAATCAAGGTTTTTGATCGTCGATACAGCACGAACGGACGCCACTCGAGGTCTGACGCAAGGCGCCTTGTGCCGGACGAGATCGCCAACACCGATCCTGGAAGTGGAGTGACTCACCGAGGTAACCATCTTCACAATCTCTAGAACCGATCACAAGAGAACTTTAGCACTCGGGTCGTCGGAGAAGCCGATCGAGCTCACGCACCGATAACAACGAGAGAATCGGCCGAGAACCTCAAAATCTCCCAACTTTTGATACTTCGCACAGCGTAAAAATCCCCCCAAAAATACCAGAAAAATTCCGCCCTCAACTGCTCCGCCAACCGTAGCCGCCGCAGGCACCGCGATCCAGCGATGAACCAGGAACAATGTCTTGCAGGATCAAGCGAGAGAAACGTACACAAACACGAATCACGGCGATCTCGTGAGTTTGGTGGGGTGGATTGATCGTTCTACAGGAGCGAGGAAAGGGATCGGTGAACGGCACGAGGTTGGTGGCGAACGAGGTTTGATTGTTTCGATGGGCGTTCGAATCCGTTGTTAACTCGAGCATATAACGGCGTTAGGCAGTCCATACGTACGTTAAGCCAAAATATTCGGATATTTAACGGTGTTAACTTCAGTTATTTTTTCTAAAAATATTTTACACAGAATATTTATTATTATTATTATTTAAACGAGACGCGGAAAAAAATATTATTGCCCACCCCACTTATCTTTCTTATGAATGAGGATTTTTATTTTTATGGAAATAAAATTATCCACACTAATTTTTTTATCTAAAATATATAATTTAGGATAAAAAAATTATTTTATTAAATTTAGATATCCACTTTTACTATATCATATATCAACTTCCATATTTTTTCTCTTTTCCCTAAATTTAAAGGAGTACTATTTATAAATGTTAAATTTAGAAAATGAATAGAGTAACTGATGCAAATATTGTTTAGTTATCTTATTCAAAATTTAAGATAAAATTTTTAAATATATATATAATGCAGGTATGGGAGAAACTCCAAAATAATTCTTTACTCACATTATCTTTTTTGAACCGTGTGATTGCGGGATCATAATTTCGTATCCGTCTGATGTAGGTTACGCTCAAGCCTTGGTTGTTGAGGAGATTTCGGCCTCTGTTGCTCCGCTTCCTCTTTCGCTCCTCCATGACGTTATTTCTGCTCACTTTTTGGAGTGTCACCGACAAATTTAGTATGATTGTCAAGAAATTCATACTCTTCCTTACCCATATAGTGCATTTTTAGCTTTCCTATAGTCACTACAACTAGAGTAAGTGAGCTGTTTTTGATTTGGTAGACAAAGTGCTTTATCTCAAAGATTTAATTGCAGTTTCAGGACTAGGGATAGAAACTATAATAAATAAATGAAATGAATAGATAAACTCTAATCACACCTGCATTTACTGAAGAAGTTGTCATTTTATCAACTATTTCTCTAGAAAAAAAACAATTCAATTTGAAGTTATGCTTTTGATGAGCAATTTTGCTTGGCTAGATGAATCTTCATTGAGGTATATTCATCTGAGTTTGACTGTAGTTATCATTAGTAGAGAAGAAAATGTCAGGTCCAATTTTTGATAGCTCTTTGTGATAACTTTGAAGGATTATACGGAACAATTTTACATTGTAGTCATCTGTCTTTCGTAAATTCAGTAGTACATGAATTGCTACCTGAGGAGATTCACCTTAAGTCTCAAGTTGATAAAAAGACTATTGCACCGTCTACATCATCTGTTTTTGCATCACCACAGTGGCCTCGTCTCATAATCAAAGTAAGTCGACTTCGAAAGTTTCTAGTGATGAGTGTGTTTATTGCAAAGAAAAGGGACACTGTAAGTCTTAGTATCCATTATTATTGAATAAAGGTAAACTACCAAAGCAGCAGAAATGACCACCAGAGTAGCAGTATCAGTAGCAACGACCTCAATTGCCACCATTGCCACATCAAAATGCTCCATGAAAATCTGGTAATTAACCACAACAGTTGTCATATGGTCTACCTCAGTCTAGTAATACACTGGCTGCCCCATCTTTAGATCTATATAGGCTTAAATAGTTTCAACAATTCTTTGCTTCACAATCCTCTACCATGTCTTTTTTTCTCATATAAGTTTGTTATCCTCTAATACATCAGGTATATCTTCCTATTTATAGATCTTAGATTCTGAAGTTTCTCATCATATGTCACCTGACTTGTCATCTTTTATCTCTTTGTCTTCTAATTCATCTTTATCAGTTGTGATTACTGATGGTACTCTGATGCCACTAATAAGTGTTGGTTCGGTTGTTACAACTTACTTGTTTCTTCTTGATGTTTATTATATTTCTAGTTTTACACTTAATCTTATTTTTGCTAGCCAATTGTCTGAGTCTGGATATTCAATCTTTTTTTCTTCATCCAATTGTTATGTGTAGGACCCACGATCTTAAAAGGTGATTGAGACAGGTAGTAGGTAAGGGAGACTCCATGTCTTAGATAAGCTTCAAGTACCAGATGTTATAACTTCTACTGTCGATCTATGATCTTTTTGATTGAGTTTTTTTTAAAATTTTTTATTTATAGCATACTCATCTAGGTCATGTTTTAGCATCTTATTTATAATTTTTAGCTTCGTCTAAAGTATTAGGACCTTTAAAAAGTTATGATATTTTTTTATTGTAGTGGTTGTAAACTGACAAAATTTTCTGCATTACTTTTCAATAAAAGTTTATCTTTTTCTCTTAATCCTTTTGATCTTGTTCATTTGGATATGTGAGGGCTTTCTCCTATTACTACAAAAGGGGATCAAGATATTATATTTCTTTTATTGATGATTGCACTCATTATACTTGGATTTATCTTATGAAATACATATATGATTATCTTACCATCTTTAATGATTTTAAAGTTCTTGTCAAAACTCAACATTCAACTGTTATCAAGTGTTTTCATTGTGATTTGGGAGGGGAGAGCGAGTATGCTTTCAATATTTTTTCTTGTTTACTTACATCAGAAGGTATTATACATCAAACCTCATGTCAAGAAACACCTGAACATAATAGGGTTACGAAGAGAAAATATAGACATCTTGTTGAGACATTCCGCTCATTCTTATTATATGCAGATGTTCTTAGTGTTTTTTGGGGAGAATTAGTTCTTACTACTAATCATGTAATTAATAGGATTCTACCTTCTCTCAGGTTTGTCTCATTTTCAAAAATTGTATGGTCGTGTTCTTGAGTATTCCTCTTCATGTGTTTTTAGTTGTACCTATTTTATTCTCCGATCATGCACTGAGTGTGATAACTTATCCTCTAGGTCTATTTTGTGTGTCTTCCTTAGTTATTGTGTTGGTCAAAAGGGATATCGTTATTTTAATCTAATTAGTAAAAAATTATATGTCTCTTGTCATATTGCGTTTCTTGAGCATATTCCTTTTTTCTCCATACCTCTTCTACCACATGACATGACTCATACAGAGCTTATTCGCATTGATCCCTTCAGTACTGATATCGACGAAACCTCCCCTACAACCATTCTTCCACATAATGGTTTCACTGAATCTAGTATTCTCGAGACATCTTCTCCACCTCCCCCTCCTATGACTATTCCATCATCTTGTGAGATTGTGGACAATCCTACTCGTCGGTCTACACGTCCTCATAAGTCTACAAAACTACCTAATTTTGTTTATTCTTGTTATTCTAGTTCCTTTGCTTCTTTTGTTACCTCTATTCATCATCTTTTTAAGTCTTTGTCCTATAGAGAAGTTGTTGGTAATCCTTTTTGGTAGAATACTATGGACGAGAGATTAACTGCTCTGCATCATACTTATACTTAGGATTTGGTACTTCTGTCACCAGGAAAATACATCATTGGTTCTCATTGGGTCTATAAGATTAAAACTAAATTTGATGGTTTTGTCGAATTGTATAAGACTCGTCTTGTTGCTAAAGATTACTCTCAGGAGTATGACATGAATTATGAGGAAACTTTTGCTCCTGTTGCTAAGATGACCACCGTTCGTATGTTAATTATCATTACCTCTGTTCGTCAATGGAAAATATCTTAGATGGATGTCAAGAATACTTTATTGAATGGTGGTCTTCAAGAAGAAGTGTATATAGTGCCTCCTCCTGGAGTTGCTCGCCAACCTGGTGAAGTTTATAGGTTTCACAAAGCTCTCTATGGACTCAAACAAGAACCACTTGCTTGGTTTGCGAAGTTCTCCACGATGATTACTTCGCTTGGCTTTCATTCCAGTAATTATGATTCGACTTTATTTGTCAAATGTATACGTGCAAGTCATATACTTTTGTCTTTATATGTAGATGTCATGATAATTACTAGCGATGATTTTGATGGAATTGAGTCTTTGAAGTTTAAATTAGCTCGTTGTTTCGCAATGAAAGACTTGGGTTTACTACGTTATTTTCTGGGGATCAAGATTTTCTTTTCGTCAAAAGGTTATCTCTTGTCTTAGTCAAAGTACATAACTGATCTATTTGAGTGTGCATGTATCATTGATAACAAGGTAGTTGATACTCCCCTTGAGACTAATGCTCGATACTCTTCATCAAATGATTCTCCTTTACTAGATCCTAACCTCTACTGTACAGTTGCGGGAAGCTTGGTTTATCTAACTGTAACTCATCTTGATTTTGCCCATGTTGTATATGTGGCTAGTTACTTTGTCACTTTACCGACTATAGTTTATTGGGCTGTTGTTCTTCGCATTCTCTGATATCTTCAAGGAATTCAGTTTTAAAGTCTATATTCCCTTCTACTTCTTCGTTAGAGTTATGTGCATACTCTGATGCTGATTGGGCAAGTGACCCTGTGGATTGTAAGTCGACCACCTACTTCTGTATTTTTCTTGGAGATTGTCTTATCTATTGGAAGAGTAAGAAGCAAGATGTTATTTCCATATCTTCCATGGAAGCTGAGTATCGTATCATGGCTACCACCACTTGTGAGATTGTTTGGCTACGTTGATTGTTTGCAAATATGAAAATTTTTCTTCTGTAACCTGCTACTCTTTATTGTCATAATCAGAGTGTCATTCAGATTGCGCGTAATATAATTTTTCATAAGTGAATGAAACATATAGAGATTGATTATCATTTCACTTGTCATCATGTACAGTTTGGTACTATCACGTTACTTTTTGTTCTTCCCTCACTGCAGATAGCTGATATATTTATCAAGGCTCATTCAGCTTCGCGCTTTCATTTTTTATCAGGCAAACTCTCAATGCTTCTAGATGTAGTATCTGAGTTTGAGAGGGACATTAGATTATATATATTTATTAGAATTATTTATTTATAGCCTTTATGACAATTTAGTCTTTTACCTTTTCAGTTTAGGGTATATGATTTCTTAATTTAGATATATAAGACTTTGTATTCTTTATTTCTAAAATACCTTTTGGATTTATCAAGACTACTTTTTTTTCATTGTCAATTTCTTGTTGGTGCGGGATGCATCCGACGATCGATCCTAAGTTTTGATAATGACAAAGGGTTTAAAGTTAAGGTTATTTGTTATCTAACGTGTTTAAATCAGCTTGCAAGAAAGTTCTAAGTGTACTTAGGCAAAAGTCCTAGCTGCGGTTAGGCAGGTAGAAACCCCTAGGGGGAGGAAACCCTAGGTCCTAGGGGGTGGTAACCCTAGGCGGGAAGTCTTGTCGGGTCGAGGGCTTTGGGCAGAAGTCCTAGAGTTGAGGACTCTAGGTGGAAAGTCCCGGTGTCGCGAACCAGGTGAAAGACTGGGTGGGTCGTGGAGCGGACGTCCAGTGGAAAGTCCTGGAGTCTCGGGCGCTGAGTAAAAATCCAGTTGGTCTGGAGGATCAACTAGCAACAGGTAAATTCTCCTGAGTGGAGTAGGTGAGGGTGCGTTCCCTGGTGAGGGAATAGTAGATATCGGTTCAACCTAGGGTTTCCGGTTGGAAATCCAAAGTCAGAACCGGACAATTCGGTGACTATCAAATTATTATGTTTAACTTATTTTGTTGTGCTAAACTCTGTCTTGCAGGATGTGTTTTGTATTTTGGACTAACCCATCTTGCAGGGGGTGAAAAAGCAGCAAAAGCCTCGGATGAACAGTCTTGAGGCGCGCTCCATGGAGCTTGGAGGCGCCTCAGGTCATTGGTTGATGACCTCCACACAACAGGGTAGAGGGCACCCTCATGGAGCTTGAGGGCGCCCTGGATGCTAAGCAGAGGGCACCCTCATGGAGTTTGAGGGTGCCCTAGACGCAGGTGGAGAGTGCCCTCTGTAGGGTTTAAGTTAGATCTTCATTACCTAGGAGGGAGTTTGCCCTCTGGGAAATGGGAAGAATGAAGGAAACCATCATTCATATATTGGCATGAAGGAAGTTGAGGCTACGGGATTAACCTAACTTAAAGGTATTGTCAAATATAACAAAGGGGGAGATTGTTGGTGCAAGATTCCCTAGGTCAAAGTTGACCTGGTTGACTGAGCTTGAATTGGTTTAAGCTCGAGTCTTGATGTTTGAGTTTCGATGTTTGACAATACATGTAGACAATACATGGAGATTGCATGTGCAATTGTTCATGTGGGGAGATTGTGAAGGAAAGTCAAGTAGGTCAAGGTTGACTGGATACTTGACTGGAAAATCCTGGTGAGTGAAGTCAGGTGAAAGTCATAGTGAGTGAAGCCAGGCAGATGGAAAGTCCTAGTGAGTGAAGCTAGGCAGAAGGAAAGTCCTGGTGAGTGAAGCCAGACATATGTGAAAGTCCTGGTGAGTGAAGCCAGACAGATGAGAAGTCCTAGTGAGTGAAGCTAGGCAGAAGGAAAGTCCTGATGAGTGAAGTCAGGCAGATGAGAAGTCCTGGTGAGTGAAGAAAGGCAGATGTGAAGTCCTAGTGAGTGAAGCTAGGCAGAAGGAAAGTCCTGGTGAGTGAAGCCAGACAAATGTGAAGTCCTAGTGAGTGAACTAGGCAGAAGAGAAGTCCTGGTGAGAAAGCCAAGCATGGGAAATCTAGGTGGATCAAGGTTGATTGGACACCTGGTGGAGATAAGTCCAAGTGGGTTAAAGGGATTGACCGGATACTTGGCACAAGGATATCCAGATGGGTCAAGGTTGACCAGACATCTGGTAGAAGTCCAAGTGGGTCAAAGGGATTGACTGGACACTTGGTGAAGGAGTCCTAGCAGGTCAAGGGTGATCGGATGCTAGACATGATGTACCAACAGGTCATGGTTGATCGGATGTTGGTTTAGGGGACTTTGGACTTGGTTTTGGGCAAAAATCATGAGCTGGATTGGTCAGCCGATCGATTGGCTCATGCCCAATCGATCGGCTGATCGATTGGGTGAGTCCTCACGAAAAGCTTCCTCCCAATCAATCAGTGGATCAATTGGGAGAAGCTTACGATCGCACATAACAGCTCTGGATCGATCGATCGATTGATTCAGAGCCTCCAATCGATAAGCCGATCGATTGGGAGTTTCGCTTCTGCGCGATAAGCTCTGGATCGATCAGCCGATCGATCCAAGCATTTCCTAAGAGCACAGAGGCACTCTGGATCGATCGGCCGATCGATCCAGAGCCTCCCCAATCGATTGGGAGCAATCCAATCGATTGGTATTTGACCATTGGCGTAGATAAAGACGTTGGCGAACGTTTTTCTCAGCACTTCTTCGATTCCACTCCACGAGCGACACAAGCGATTTCTCCATAGCTTTCTTCTCCACTCTCACGCTAGTTCTTGAAGGATTTTGGAGGTACGTCCAAGTCAAGAGGCGAGAATACAACAAGAAGAAGAAGCTAGGGTTAGGGTTTCTTATGTAAATCTTGTAAGTTTTCCCTTGTATTTGCTTTTCTTTATTTCTTGTTGTATTGAGAGTGTTGTAAGGCTTCTCCACCTTCGGTAGTTATCGAGAAGGAGTGTTTTTATAGTGGAGAGTGCGTGAGTGTGTGGATCCTTGGATTAGTCACCTCTTCTTGAGGTGGATACCAAGTAAATCCCTAGAGTTAGCGTTTTGTGTTTGTTTCTTGTATTTCCGCTGCACATCATTTCAAAGAAGCGAGCAATGACGAGCACGAGATCGCGCCGAGCTATTCACCCCCCCCCCCCTCTAGCTACATTTTCGGTCCCAACAAGTGGTATCAGAGCAAGGTTGCTCTTCACTGGAATCATCGCCGGAAGGGGCAAAAAGCTAGAGGGTAAAGAAGTTGGAGCAATTCTACAAGTCGAAGACTTCATTCAAGAAGCTCAACTTCAAATGGAATTCTAAGATGAACTTGGATTCGATATAAGGGTGCCTCCACCATTCACAATGATGAGCTTCAATCTTTGGAAGTCAAGGATCGAAAATTTCTTGATGGTGGAGATAGAGCAATGATTTGCTTTCATGGAAGGTTTTGAGACTCCAACAAATTCAAAGGGCAAAATTCTCAAGAGGAGTAAGTGGAGCCAAGAACAAATTCAAAGGTGCGAGGCAAATGACAAAGTAACCAAATTATTGGTTAATTTATTGCCAAGCACCATTCTTTGCAAAATTGGAGAATTTGAAGATGCAAAGGAATTGTGGAGTAAGTTGGCCAAACTTCATGAAGAACCCTCCACTGTACCAAACCAAGATAAATCCAAAGAGGGCAACTCATTGGAGCAAGACCAAGAGCAAGATGACTCCGAAGTTGAGAGATGCTCAACTTCCGAAGAAGAAGAAGTCCAAGAAGCCTCATCTTCAAAGGAATACAATGAAAAGGGCAAAGAGGGAGCATACTCTTTGTTCCATATACAAGATGAAGATGAAGAAGCTTCCACCTCTAGGATTGAGGGGGAGCGACTTTCGGTGACGCCGGATCAAGAAGAAGGAGAAGCTTCTATATCCGGGTCAAAAGGAGAAGAAGATGATGCATCCTCCAAAAATCAAGAGACATCAAATGGAGGATCAGGTGTCATCCCTACATGTGAAGGTATAAATATTTCATTTAAAAATAAAGATCATATCATATGTTTTGAATGTAGGGAACATGAGTACTACAAAAGTAAGTGCCCTAAATTGACCAAGAATAAGGGGTCAAGTGGCACCAAAGGACAAGAAGAAGCCCAAGGAGACTGCTCCCGGGACAAAGAAGAGCAAGGAGCACATTGTGTGCTTTTCTTGCAATCAAAAGGGATACTATCGTAGTCAATGTCCCAAGGGGAAGAAAGCGGTCAAGGCTCAAGGAGGAAGCACAACTCAAGGGGGAGCCTCCAAGGTAAAACGCAAGGTATCATTTGTTGAGCTTACCCCTTTAAATAATGGTAAAAAACATGCTAGTTCTAATTTATATCATTTGAATGCAATTTACCATAAAAATAGGAAGCATGATAGTATTAAGGAAAAACATATAACTCTTCATGCTAAAACTATCACACCTAGGTCTAGGAAGGTAGATAAAAATTTAGACAAGAATTCTAAGGATTTTAGTTACAAGCCTAAAAATAAAATTGCTCAAGGATTAAATGAAAACAAAAAACTAAGGATTTAATGAGAGAAAATCAAGTCTTGAGGTCAATACTTGATAAATTAGAAAAGACCCTCAAAAGGATGGAAAATATCCTAAAAGGGCAAAATCTAGGTTTAGGACAACAAGGGTCATCCAAGGGTCATAGAGGTTTGAGATACAAACCTAAAATCAAAAAGGATGTGCCCTCTTACCATAGAGTTTCATATAGTTATGGAACTAACCCTAGGCCTAGTGGTCAAGTCAAAAATACAAGGGAAGTTATCCCTAGAAGTATTTTTACAACAACAAACGTGACTAAGACTTCTAAGAAGTCTAAGAAAGTCACTAGGAAGGTCACAAGGGAATAAATCCCTAGAATTGTTATAGAAAAAGTGACCAAAGCTTCTAAGAAACCTAACAAGGTCACTAAGAAGGTATCTAGGGAAGTTATCCCTAGTGAGTACCTAGAGCATCCAAGGAGCTCCAATAGATTTTGGGTTTCTAGAAGCATTTTCTCTACCCCTTAGATGAGATAGAGAGTGTCAACTCCGATTGAAAGGGTAGTTAACCCTATCATGATAAAGTTGGCACTCTAAGAGCATTTTTAAGATTATTGTTAACCTTTGAAAATGATAAGGATTATTGATTTACTCTTGGAAAGAGGAAGATGTGCCATAATGTGAGAAGTTTGATTTTAAAATAAAATTGGCACATTTGGAAAAATCATAAGAACTACCAAGTTGGGATTGTGGTATGTTCTTAGGAAGTTAAAGGCAAATCTAAGCCTTTTTTTTTTTGTTACTCTTGAAAGAGTAAATTGTGCCAAAATTTGAGGAATATGCTTAATTTAATTGACACAAAATTTAAAAAAGCAAAAGAAATGTCAAATTGGATTTTGGCATCTTCTTGGGAAATCATGGGCAATCTAGGATTTAAGTTAAGTTAGCTAAGGTTTTAGGATACTTAGATAGATAATCTAGGTATTTTATTTATGCTAATTTGTCATGCTTTGTTTGCCCATCATATGTCATGACATCATATTTATTCCTGCATTCATGTTCTATTATGAAAAATACAAAAATACCATGTCATGTCATACATACATCATGTAATTATAGAAAATTTTCTTCTGAAAATTATTTATTTTTTATGTATGCCATAACGCATCATGCATTATTTTAATTCCTTGCAAACTAAGGACAAATGATATTCATTAACAAGTAACATCCTTGGTGGATGTTCCTAATCTCAAAATGCCTAGATAGATATGCATGATTCCTAAATTAGGGCAAAACCAAAGTTTACATCTCACTAAAGAACTATAAGGTGACTTGTATGTGGTTTCGTACACGTTAGATACAAGTGAGATATTAGGTTGATGAACAAAACTCAAGGTGTTGATTAAGTGCATTTTTTTGAGTGTTAAGTTCATCAAAACAACACTAGTTATGTGTTTTCCAATCATTGGAAAATCTAATGTACAAGTCATGTGCATTGAGCCCAAAGAACATGGTTGGATATTGATTTTGAAAAAGGTCTTAAAATACTTTTAGAAAATCTTGATGAAGACTATCTTTTGATAGTAATCATCATTGAAAAGTTAGACACAAACTAGAAGAAAACACTAAAGTTTTACAAGTTTTCAAGTTTGTGTCAATCTTGGAAAATAGAAAGTATTTTCATAGAAAACTATTTTTCCTTGATAATATATACCCTAAGTAGTGTCTACATGAATTTTCATAATTTTTTGAATTTTGTAGAATTTTCTAGGGGTTTCTAAAGTTGACTGAAATGAAATTTCAGCAACTTCAAACCTTCAATCGATCACCCGATCGATTGAAGGGTCTCAATCGATCGGGCGATCGATTGAGAGTGAGCTTCTCACGAACAGAAGCTCACTGGATTGATCCACCGATCGATCCACGCAGTCTGAATCGATCAGTGGATCAATTCAGATGGGTTCAATTGATTGGAACCCAACTCCAATCGATTGGGAATGCTGATTTTGGCTGGAAAAACCTGATTTCAGTATTTTGAATCACCTTTAGTTTATAAAACCATTCCTATCCCCTCAAAACACATTTGTATATATTTAGGGGGAGTTTTCATGATGAAAACAAGGATGGATTGGTTAAGGAAGACTAAGTAGAGGTTAGGTTGAGATTTGGTTTCAATTTTGAATTTTTGAACCTCAAAACTTCTAAATTTGGGTTTCCTATATGTTTAGGGATTCCAAGTCATTGTTGGTGCAATGACAGAAGTAACGTGCATGTTTTTAGGGGGAGTTACTCTTTAAGGACATAAAAATCTATTTTTCACATCTTGGAAGGTGGTTAACCTTCTTTAGAAAAAATGCTCAAGGTTGGGCATTTGAATGTAATGGAGAGTGGATATCTTCATTATTCAAGTGGTGTATGCTCACGGATGAGCATTTGATGACAATGAAGGGTATGAGACTTTCATTTGAATCGTGTGTGAATATACCAAGTGGTATATGCTCAAGGATGAGCGTTAAGAATAATGAAGGGTATGAGACTTCGCTATTGTGTTGTGAACAACGAGTGAAGTTGTAAACAACATTGGGTAACTCTTCAGGGGGAGAGTTTTTGATGTGTGCCAATAGGGGGAGAATGTAGGGTTTAAGTTAGACCTTCATTAGCTAAGAGGGAGTTTACCCTCTGGGAAAGGGGAAGAATGAAGGAAACCATCATTCATATATTGGTATGAAGGGAGTTGAGGCTATGAGATTAGCCTAACTTAAAGGTATTGTCAAACATCAAAAAGGGGGAGATTGTTGGTGCAAGATTTCCTAGGTCAAGGTTGACCTGGCTGACTGAGCTTGAATTGGTTTAAGCTCGAGTCTTGATGTTTGAGTTTCGATGTTTGACAATACATGGAGATTGCAGATGCAATTGTTCATGTGGGGAGATTGTGAAGGAAAGTCAAGTAGGTCAAGGTTGACTGGATACTTGACTGGAAAATCCTGGTGAGTGAAGTCAGGTGAAAGTCCTGGTGAGTGAAGCCAGGCAGATGTGAAAGTCCTGGTAAGTGAAGCCAGGCAGATGAAAAGTCCTAGTGAGTGAAGCTAGGCAGAAGGAAAGTCCTGGTGAGTGAAGCCAAGCAGATGAGAAGTCCTGGTGAGTGAAGAAAGGCAGATGTGAAGTCCTAGTGAGTGAAGCTAAGCAGAAGGAAAGTCCTGGTGAGTGAAGCCAGACAGATGTGAAGTCCTAGTGAGTGAAGCTAGGCAGAAGGGAAGTCCTGGTGAGTAAAGCCAGGCATGGGAAATCTAGGTGGATCAAGATTGATCGGACACCTGGTGGAGATAAGTCCAAGTGGGTCAAAGGGATTGACCGGATACTTGGTACGAGAAAATCCAGATGGGTCAAGGTTGACCAGACATCTGGTAGAAGTCCAAGTGGGTCAAAGGGATTAACCGGACACTTGGTGAAGGAGTCCTAGCAGGTCAAGGATGATCGGATGCTAGGCATGATGTACCAACAGGTCATGGTTGACCAGATGTTGGTTTAGGGGACTTTAGACTTGGTTTTGGGCAAAAACCATGAGCTGGATCGATCTGCCGATCGATTGGCTCATGCCCAATCAATCGGTTGATCGATTGGGTGGGTCTTCACGAAAAGCCTCCTCCCAATCGATCAGTGGATCGATTGGGAGAAGCTTACGATCGCACAGAACATCTCTGGATCGATCGATCGATCGATTCAGAGCCTCCAATCGATCAGCCGATCGATTGGGAGCTTCGCTTCTGCGCGATAAGCTCTGGATCGATCAGCCGATCGATCCAGGCATTTCCCAAGAGCACAGAGGCGCTCTGGATCGATCGGCCGATCGATCCAAAGCCTCCCCAATCGATTGGGATTTGACCATTGGCGCAGATAAAGACGTTGGCGAACGTTTTTCACAGCACTTCTTCGATTCCACTCCACAAGCGACACAGGCGATTTCTGCACAGCTTTCTTCTCCACTCTCACGCCAGTTCTTGAAAGATCTTGGAGGTACGTCCAAGTCAAGAGGCGAGAATATAACAAGAAGAAGAAGCTAGGGTTAGTGTTTCTTTTGTAAATCTTGTAAACTTTCCCTTGTATTTGCTTTTCTTTATTTCTTGTTGTATTGAGAGTGTTGTAAGGCTTCTCCGCCTTCAGTGGTTACCGAGAAAGAGTGTTTTTATAGTGGAGGGTGCGTGAGTGTGTGGATCCTTGGATTAGTCACCTCTTCTTGAGGTGGATACCAAGTAAATTCCTAGAGTTAGCGTTGTGTGTTTGTTGTTGTATTTCCGCTGCACATCATTTCAAAGAAGCGAGCAACGACGAGCTCGAGATCGCGCTGAGCTATTCACCCCCTTCCCTCTAGCTACATTTTCGGTCCCAACACCCTCCATGCAGTTGGAGGCACCCTCAGGCGCATAAGCTGCGAAGTGGTCAGAGCTCATCCACGCTGAGGATTCGGTGCGGATGAGGGCGCCCTCCATGGTGTTGGAGGCGCCCTCAACAGGCTTTATAAGGCATCTTCGAGTAGCAGCAAAATAGAATAACAAAATCATAATCTGTCTTCTCCGTGCTGCTCAAAAGACGATCCAGAAAAACTATAGCAAGACCCCAACGACCAGGAGCTTCAAACTTATTATTTTTTGTTGTCGGTATATACTTTATTACTATAATTGTATTTCAAACTGTAATATTCTCGTGCTTATAGTGATTGCCTAAAGTAAACGCTCAACGAGCGTGGGTCTTGGAGTATGAGTCGCCCCAGGCTTCGAACCAAGTAAATCTTGGTGTTCGTGTGTTTGTGTTTATTATTTTCGCTGCATTTTACTTTGAGTTTTTCAAAACGAAAGTGAAAGCAACTTGATTAGGGTCGTAAACATGCCGAGCCAAGCTAAGTTTTGGGGTGTTCAAACTTATTTGATAAGATAACCAAGTCGAACCCAACCAAGCTTAAAATGAACCAAACTTTTGAAATGAGTGTTCAAGCTTGCCTTGGTTTATTTTTTATGAGCTTGAGATTGTTTAAAGCTTGGCTTGAGTTTGATTCATTTAGATGTTATCAAGCTCTCAATTCAAACTTGGTTTGAGCTTGGTTCGTTTAGATGTTATCAAGCTATCAATTCAAGCTTGTTTGATTGTTTGAAACTTTTAGTTGTTTGATTGGTTATTGAGCTTGATAATTTAAATTTATTTTATTTTATTATTTATTTAACATATTGAAAAGAGTTTTATTAATAAATATAGTTCGTGAACGTTGTTCACGAACGTTAATGAGCTAAATACATATGTGTTCAAGCTTATTTATTTAGCATAATGAGTTGCCCAAGTTTGTTTGTTTAATTAATCTTATGTATATTAAATGAACATAAACAAACTAAGCTCTTACCAAATCGAACATTAAATTTATTTACGAACATTTGATTCATTTACCATCTTAAACTTGATAATGATTGCCTATTAATGTTGTGGTAGAACAAATGATAACCCCATTTATTACTGATTCATATTGTAAGATTCATTTTTGAATTAAATTTTTAGAAATTCTGAGGCTATGTTCGTTTGATGAAATGGGATCACACAAGGATCATACATAGTTAAAGAGCCTAATTATAAATTCTAAAATAACTGGACCTTTTCATAAAAATGCGAATAAAACAGTAGATCCGAACTTTTCTCTTATCTAGTTAACCTCTCTCCATGAATTGTTCCTCTTCATCTCTTATACTTAAGGTTAGGGATATAATCGAGTTGAATCGAGCCGAACTCTTAGATGTTTGAATTTGATTCGTTTATAATCGAGCAGAGCTCAAGTTTTATTTAACGAATATATTCATAGCTCGCGAGCTTATTCGAATATTTATCGAACCTAAATGAGCTTAATAAATATAAATTATAAATTTAAATATTCATTAAAAAATTAAATTATATATTTTAAAAAAATTATAATATTTTTGTTAAAATTTATAATTTTATTCTAATAAATAAATTTAATATATTTGTCTATGTTTCATAAGTAGAGTATAAAATCTATAAATTGAATATCAAAATTATTATTTTTTTATTTAAAAATTAATTTATGAGCTTAACGAACATGTTCACGAGCTAACGAGCTGAATATTGTGAAGCTTGAGCCTCATTAAACGAGCTCAAACGAACTTTTATCGAATCGAACTTCGAATAGTTCACGAATAACTTGACTCATTTACATCCCTATTTAGGATCTTTATTTGGGCCAGCCTGGTAGGAAATGGGAAAAGAAAAAATAGGAGAGCGTTTGTTTATATTTTCCAGTTATTTTCTATTTGTATTTTTCTTAAAAATAAAAAATGGATTTGATTTACATGTTCGCGTTTGATTTTTAGAAAAAAACAAGAGAGCATTGTTTAAGAAAGCAGAAAATGCAGAAAAATCACATCACAACTAAATAAGAAAAATAATAATAATTTTTTTAGTGTAAAATAATTTTAGAAAAAATTACACAAGTCAACACAGTTATCCGAATATTTTGGCTTAACGGATTGACTGTCCAACGCCATTGAGTTCGTTAACAACGGATTTGAGCGTCCATCGAACCAGTCGTCGAATGATCAAGTTTGTTCGCCGCAAACCTTGTGTCGATCGCCGATCCTTTTCCTTGACCTCGTAGAACGATCAATCCCACCACCAAACTTACGAGATCATCGTGATTTGCATTTGTGTACGCCTCTCTCGCTTATCATCCACAAGATTATTTTGTGTTTGGGAGAGCTTTTGTTTATTTAAAATTGATTTTTATAGAGATTATTTTGAAGTTGAAGTTAAACTAGGAAGTGTTTAGAAATAGAAGCAAAAGTTAATATAAAATAAAATTTGAATGTTTGATGAATAATTTCTTTTAATCTTAATTTTTAGTTAAACAATAACAATATCTTTAAACATAAATATTATTTGAAAAAATAAATATGAATGTTCATAAACATGAGTGTTTATATAATTATAATTATTATTATTATATTTTAAATATTGTATCAAAATTATTTTTTTTATAACATGAATATTTTAAAAAATATATAAAATTAATAAAAATAAAAATATAAAAAATGATAAAATTTATATAAATATATAAAAATATGTATAAAAAATTTTAGAAATACAAATTATATAAAACTATAAAATATTATTTAAAAAATAAATACTTATAATAAAATATGATTGAAATTTTATAAATTCTATTAGAAATTATTAAAAACTCATATATAAATAAAATTTAATATTATAAACAATCTCTAAACTATTTATAAAAATTTAGCATCATTGTTCAGATAATTAAGTTGTATCCCGTCTAATTGGGCCAATCGCATTAAACTTGAATGTCTTTTATAACTACACAAGTCATTCATAATATCTTGTCACCACCACAAGAAATTTAAAAAAAATTAATGTTTTTTGTTGTTCATGTTGTTGTTTTGAAAAAAGAGACACCAATCCTTCTAAATGCAACTGATGCACATATATCATCCCTCAATTTATCCATGGTCTCATCTGATTGTTGATGATAATAAACTTTGTTGTTTGCACCACTCTGTTCAATATCATTATTTCTATTATTTGCTCTTAAATCAGCCTCCAAAAAAATCTTCATCTTTTGCATCCATGTTTATGATAAAATTGTATATTACCATTGTAGCTAGCACAAGTGCAATCTGGTCTGACCAAGAAATATTAACAGGCATATTACTCAAGATTTGAAACTTTTTCTTCCATACACCAAAAGTGCGTTCAATGGTACCACACAGTGATGAATGCAAGTGATTGAAGGCCTCATGATGATTGTTGTATGAAGAGGCATGCTGAAAATCTGGAATGTGATATTTTTGCCCTTTATATATATATATATATATATGGAGAAAGAAATCCTAATATATTAGGATATCCTGCATCAACTAGATAATATTTACCTAAAAAAAAGGTAAATATAATTAAAAAGTATAACATAAGATATTTAAAGAGATTTCATAATTAAAACCTTGAACTTAAATATAATTGAAATGCGAACCTCTAGGTGGCATTGGAAAGTTCCTTGAAGCATCTTTAATAGCGGAATAGAAAATTCTAGTGTCATAAGCACTTCCTTCCCAACTATGCAACACAAATGTGAAACACATATCAAAATCACATGCCACCATTACATTTTGAGTTAGACTACCTTTTTTTGCCAATAAATGGAACTCACAAATGGCGGTATTGATGCTTGGATGTGAGTATCCTCAATTCACCAATACAATCCTGAAAATTTATATAAGCAAGCCATATGAACCATGAACATAACATCTGATAACGATGATATATTTGAGAAAATTTATGAGCATTTACCTTAAAATGAGGGAAATATCGTGAATTTTCTTAAATATATGGATGAGTAGTGTTGTGATCAGAAAATGACTTTATCTAATCAAGAGACATCTTTGTACAAGATCTTAAGATGCTATGAAATTACATACTAATAGTATAACCAAACTGTTGAAAAGACTCTTGTACTTATATGTTCCCTTCACTGACTATCATCATGAAAGTTGCCAATTGCTCTTCAGCAATCACACTTCTTGTGGGTTTCAAGCCATAATTGTTCACTAAAATTTCACATAAGTCAAAAAATAACTCTTTATGCATTCTAAAGGATTGGTAACATCGGCGAGGATTTCCATTCAATATGGACACCAACGAAGCCCATCCACTATATTCACGGTCGTAACATAGAGTCTTATGCAAATATTTCTCACAATATATTGTTGCTTCAACTGTTAATGCAGA
This sequence comes from Zingiber officinale, assembly GCF_018446385.1. NCBI lineage: Eukaryota > Viridiplantae > Streptophyta > Magnoliopsida > Zingiberales > Zingiberaceae > Zingiber > Zingiber officinale. The sequence continues at coordinate 94,555,663 of NC_056001.1, forward strand.
TAATAATTTTTTTCTCCCCTAGTGAGTGGGTTTGAACTAGTGCCTTCAATGTCTTTGGTGCTCATGAAGTTGTCTAACTCTTCAAAATCCGATGAAGGAGAAAAAGAATCAGACAACCACTCTCTAAGTCACTATCTAACATTTTTAAGTTTTCTCCAAAATCTGAAAATATACATGAAACAACACACCGTCTAACATTATTGATTCATTGAATGAGTTATCATATATATAATCTTGATTTGTATCTTCAAGAAATCACAAAAAACAATGGAGGGAATAGAAATTCTGAAAAATAGAACACCTAAAAATCACAAAATAACCATATGTTGCATACATCACACAACTTTGTGAGATTTATCACATGTAAGTGATAAATTGGCACAATAGAAATAAATAATAGCATTGCTAGAAATCATTGTCATTATGGCATGATTCTCCACGCGATGCATGAGCTGAAATCATTGAAGTAGTCCTTCGTTGCATGTCCCTTTGCATCTGATCTTGCAACCACTTTGGACGTAAATTATCTCTCTTGATTGTTAAAAATAACTCTCTAACAACAGGTTTCAAAAATAACCGCATTGCATACATCAACAAACTACCACCTTCTTCAATTCCAAACATACAATCTAAAGTCTCCATGCAGTCTTTGATATTGTATTATCCCACATTACCAGTCGACGTTGGAGATGATTGTGATTCACTCTCTGTTGTATTAACCATCCCCTCTAAATACCTTGTAATTTTTTCTGTCGTTGATGATTTCTTTTGCTTTTTATGATAGATAGGAGCAGAAAACAAGTTGTTTCTTCTAGATGAGCCACTCTCCCTGTTGGTTTGTTGTGTGTCATTTGTTTCAGTTGTATGGTCGATGCCAAATCTGTCAACCTCACTAGAATGTATATTGATCTTGTCCGGAATCTGAGTCAGACGGACCACCGGGTGAGGTGGATAGAATATTGACCGAATTGCGACGTCCCGAAGGGGGATATGCTGAGATGACTTCTATATTGACCAAGTCTTCAGAAGTCCTCTGGTCAACGTTACCTGCAACCAGTGACCGGGTTGCCCCCGGCCCCTGGAACCCTGAGGCTCGAGGTAGATCCAACGAATATATGAGTAACATGCTAATAATATAATAATGAAATAAATGAGGGGTGAGTACGAAAGACGTACCCTGGCCTAGGGGGCGCCCTCGGATGGGACGCTGCTCGAGTTGTTGTGACCCGGAAGAGTGGATGACGCCAAGCCGGATGAAGAGCTGGATCTAACGATGAAGAGCCGGACGCGGTGACACAAAACCTGATGTGACCTCAGCACGCAGTTTGAGTTATGACATCGACACGTAGGCCGGGATAAGACATCGACACGTAGGTCGGGGTAAAATATAGGCACACAGGCCGGGATACAAAATGACACGAAACTCGGGATATGACTACAATGCGAAGGCTAGACACAAATCACAGTCTGGAATGCAATAGCAGCATGAATGCCGAAACACAACACACAATAATGACTCCCCAACCAGATAATAATAGTGGAGCGAAGGCATAAATGCCAAATCAATGCAAAGGTCGGAACACAGCCACAACAATGAACCGATACATGGAGGCTGCCGATAGAGGGGGCTGCGAGATGGATGAGTCTGCTGCGGCAGCGCTGTGCCAACGTTGTCCAATTGCAAGCGGAGGAGGGAAGGCTACCGGCAAGTAGCTGCGAATCCCGGAAGGGGGAGAGCGACGACGTGCGAGTAGAGGATTTGAATGCTGCGTCGCGAGAAGGAGCAGTGGCGGAGTCTGTGACGGGGTCGCACATCATGCGTGAGGCAGCGGCAGCATGAGGAGAAGGAAGAAGAAGGAGGAGGTCATTGCCGGCGACCGTCGCTCGAGGGTGGTGGCGAAAGAGGGAGCAGAGGTGGCAGCGCGGTGCACGCACGAAGAAGGAAATCCCCCCTCGCAATAGTGCCCCTTCCTCACCTTAAAACCTTGCACAATGGTTTTACCAAATTACCCCTCCTCTTTTCCCTAATTCTTTCTCTGCCCCTAAATCATATCCACATCACAAGCCTCCCCTTCAAGTCTAGTCGAAGGAGGCACAAGTCCGACTGACTAGACCCATCCAAATGAAAAGCAAAACCCCTCCTAAATGCAGAGTCAGATAGCTGGGCTTGTCGTATAGTGTCGGATGAGTAGCTATGACGGTGGCGAGTAAGTGATTGAAGTAATACCGAGTTAGTGACGAAAAATGGTACCGAGCGTATGCTGAGCAAGTGATTGATTGAATGTCATTCTGGAGACCAAGTGATATCGAGAAGACGGTTGGACGAGGTTGAGCAGGCGGCTGAGCAAATGCAGACCAAGTGTTTATGAGAATGCTGAGCGAGCAACCGAGTTGATGTTGATCGAGCAACAGTAAATCGTGACCGGGCAATAGAGAGAATGATGAACGAGCGGAGGTGTGAGCGTGACTGAGAAAAATACTGACCGAGTGATAGTAAATCGTGACGGGGCAATATAGAATATAATGCCGACCTGACAATCAAAAAATGCTGAGCGGGTCAAAAGATGATGGGCGAGCGGTATCAAACGCGTGGTCGAAAAAAAATATCAACCGAGCGACAATAAATCGCGATCAGAAAAAATGTTGATTGGTACAAAGCGAACAACCAAGCAGATAGCCAAGCGATACTGATCGGTTGACTAAGAGCTGGTCAACCCGATGATCGAAAGACTGTCAAGTGGGCGCGAAGCCTATACTTTGGATAGACATGGAACCTGAGACCAAATGAGAATGGGAGCATAGCCCGTGGATCAAGCGTGAACACGAGTAGAGCCTATGGATGGAGCACAAACGGGAGCAGAACAATCAGGTGGTTATGCGAATGCCGTGAAAGGAGGAAAGTGGGTATCGACCGAGCAGTAAATGCGGGGCAAAACGATGAGTGAGATGCGAGGGACGAGTTCTGTACAAAGTGGCAAGTGAGGCAGGAGTGGTGAGTGCCAGATATAGCAGTGATTGAGACGCGAATGGTGAGTGTCAGGCAAGTGAGTCGCGAACGATGAGTGTCGGGCAGAGCGGCAAGTGGAGCGAATGTGATGAGTGTCGGACAAAGCGGCGAGTGAGGCGAGTATGGTGAGTGTCGGGTAGAGCGGCGAGTGAGCAGTAAGTGCCGATCGAGCAACAACGGTGAGCGAAAATGCTAATTAAGAGTGTCGGACAGAGCGACGAGTGAAACAAGTGTGATGAGTGTCGGGCAGAGTGGCGAGTGAGACAAGCCCCTTGACTAGGGAGTAACTCGACCGACTAGTACTTGAGCGTGAGAGCCTGATCGAGAAGCTATTGGTCGTGAGAGCACACTCACTTATAACTCACTCTAGGGCGAGAGTCTGGAACCCGACCGGGAGGTCGTTGGTCACAAGAGCATACTCGCTTATAACTCTCATTAGGGCGAGAGTCTGGGGGTGTAAGGGCATGCTCACTTATAACTCACGCTGGGGTGAGAGTCTGGAGGTGTGAGAGCATGCTCACTTACAACTCGCACTAGGGCGAGAGTCTGGAGGCGTGAAAGCATGTTCACTTATAAGTCTCACTGGGGCGAGAGTCTGGAGGCGTGAGAACATGCTCACTTATAACTCACCCCAGGGCAAAAGTTTGGAACCCGATCGGGAGGTCGTTGGTCGCGAGACCATGCTCGCTTATAACTCGCGCTTGGGCCAGAGTCTGGAGGCGTGAGAGCATGCTCACTTATAACTCACGTTGGGGTGAGAGTCTGGAGTCTCGATCGAGAGGTGATCTGGAGGTCTGACCAAATACTTGATCTAGAGACCTGACCAGGAATTGATCTGGAGGTATGACTAAGACTTGATCTAGAGACCTGACCAGGAAACAATCTGAAGGCCTGACCAAGAAGTAATTTGGAGTTCTAACCAAGACTTGATCTGGAGACCTGACCAGGAATTGGTTTGGAAGCCCGACTAGGAATTGGTCTGGAGGCTCGATTAAGAATTGGTCTGGAAGCCCGACCGAGAGATTATTAGTGATATTCCGATCTGATACTGGTGGTGATACTCTGGTCCGAGACCAGTGGCGATAGCTCGACCCCAAATGGGGGAGGTGAAGCCCTGAAGTCCATAGAAGCGAAGCCCGTAGCAATATGAGGGAGGAGAGCCTTTATCATACCTGATCGCGGAGTGGTGTCAATCGACTGAGGATTTGTCTCGGTCCCTCAACTCCAAAATACTCGTAAAGCCATGGAGAGAAATAGTGTCGACCCCGTGACTCCAAAATATCCGCGGAGTCAAGGAGAGAATAATTTGAGCCATGACCGTCAAAGGAAGTGAAGCCCATAGACATATAAGGGAGCAGAGTCCGTAGCATTAGAAGGAAGCAGAGCATTGTGGGTGAAAGGAGCAGAGCCTGTAGAGGTAAGAGAATGCAAAATAGGTGGAGAATGTAGAGCATATATCAGTGATAGAGTGCAACGCCTGTAGCAGTAAGAGGATGCAGAGCCCCATGGTGAAGGGTGCAGAGCCTACAGTAGTAAGAGGATGTAGAGCCCATAACACTAAGAGGATGCAAAGCAACATGGTGAAGGATGCAGAGTCCCATGGTGAAGGGTGCAGAGCCTGTAGCACACTTGACTGGGGAGCTAGGCCCCTAATCCCTGATCGGAAAGTAAGGCTCCTAGCCTGTAATCAAAGAGCAAGGCCCCTAGATCCTAATCGGGAAGCTGTACTATGTCACTGATTGGGAAGCTGTGTCCCTAGTGTCTGATCGGGGAGCTAAGCCCCTAATATATGATCGGGGAGCTGGGCCCCTAGTGTCCGATCAAAGATCGAAGACCCTAGTCTTTGATCAAGGAACTAGGTTCTTATCTTATCAGGGAGGTATATCAGATCCTATAATTGTAAAAAGAGAGCAGAGCCTGTAGCGTACCTGATCGAGAAGCCGTGCCAACTGGTTGAGGGTTGGTCTCGGTGCCTTGACTCCCGAATACCCATGGATTCAGGGAAAAAAGATAATGGAAAAACTAACCTGTCAGCCGACTAAAGCTCCAACTCAATTCTTTGACTCCTGAATACCCGTTAAGTGAGGGCAGAAGATAATACGTTCGTTAGGATCCTCTGAGACTGTGATAATGGCAGAGAACTTCCCAACGTCGTCCATCTTCGTGTTCCAAAACAGGTGGAGAAGATTCCCACAGACGGTGCCAAATTGATCATGTTTGGAATCTGAGTCAGACGACCGTCGGGTGAGGTGGATAGAATGTTGACCGAATCGCGATGTCTCGAAGGGAGTATGCTGAGATGACTTCTATGTTGACCAAGTCTTAAGAAGTCCTCTGGTCAACACTACTGCAACCAGTGACCAGGTTGCCCCCGGTCCCTGGAACTCCGAGACTAGAAGCAGATCCAACGAATATATGAGTAATAAACTAATAATATAATAATGAAATAAATGAGGGGTGAGTACAAAAGACGTACCCTGACCCAGGGGCGCCCTCGGATGGGACGCTGCTCGAGTTGTTGTGACCCGGAAGAGCGGATGACGCCGAGCCGGATGAAGAGCTGGATCTAACAACGAGGATCCGGACATGGTGACACAAAATTTGATGCGACCTCGACACATAGTCCGAGTTATGACATCGGCACATAGGCCGGGATAAGACATCGGTATGCAGGCTGGGGTAAAATATAGGCGCACAGGCCGAGATACAAAATGACACGAAAGTCGGGATATGACTATAGCACGAAGGCTAGACACAAAGCACACAGTCCTGAATGCAATAGCAGCGTGAATGCCGAAACATAACACACAAGAATGACTCCCCAACAAGATAATAATAGTGGCGCGAAGGCATAAATGCCAAATTGATGTGAAGGTCGGAACACAGCCACAACAATGAGCTGATACATGGAGGCTACCGGCAAAGGGGGTTGCGAGATGGACGAGTCTGCTGCGGTAGTGCTATGCCAACGTTGTCCAACTGCAAGCGGAGGAGGGAAGGCTACCGGCAAGTAGCTGCAAATCCCGAAAGGGGGAGGGAGACGACGTGCGAGTAGAGGATGTGAATGGTGCGTCACGAGAGGGAGCAGTGGCAGAGTCTGTGACGGGGTCGCACAACATGCATGAGGCAGCGATAACATGAGGAGAAGGAAGAAGAAGGAGGAGGTCATTGCCAACGTCGCGAGGAGAAGGAAGAAGAAGGAGGAGGTTGTTGCCGGCGACCATTGCTCGAGGGTGGCAGCGAATGAGGGAGCAGAGGTGGCAGCACGGTGCACACACGAAGAAGGAAATCTCCCCCTCGCAACAGTGCCCCTTCCTCACCTTAAAACCCTACACAGTGATTTTACCAAATTACCCCTCCTCTTTTCCCTAATTCCTTCTCTGCCCCTAAACCATATCCACATCATATATTAATATCATCTTCTAGCTCATTTTGTAAGTGTGGTGGCATTATTCCAGAGCTTGGTGCCCACACACCATTTTGTAGCTACAACATCTGGAAATAATAGATCTTGATCAACTACTAGTATAGGTCCTCGATCTATGAACTCGGTAGCTTCAGGATGTGCCTAATAAAAACATAAAATCACATAATCATTGGTTAAAATAAGCAAGTACTAAAACAGTGAAATATATCATAAAAGTGTCTTATTTTTTTAACTCACCTGTATCTTTCGTTACCACCGCTCAGGAGTCACATTCACCTTTTCATGGTTCCAACCTAGTCCAATCTCTCCTCTCAATAATGTTTTCCAAATACCCCATTCTTTCTGCAAGCCATCCCAATGATTTTTCAATTGTATCTTTGAATACTTACAATTCATACATGTTTAAAATTTATAAATCAAACTTTCCCAACCAGTCCTATTAAAGTGAGTACTAGGTTTATTCCCTACTTGGAGCTCCTCTACACATATTCTAATAAAGGACTTAGTATTTGGATGATTCCAAATTGCCTTCTCGATATGCTCAGCAATTCTCATATTTTATTAGATTATATATTTATTTATTTATAGCTTTTAGGATAATTTGAATTTTTTTCCTTTTTTTAGAGTTTAGGATTTCTTAACTTAACTACATAAGACCTTATACTCTGTATCAATTTTAAGATCCAATAATATGGTTAGTTTTTTTTTCTTCTCTTAATTTCTACATGGTATCAGAGTGGTTCTCCTTCTCTGATCTAATTTTTTCTACCGCCCCCCTGTTATTGCTTCCTGTTGTCGCTGCCGTCCCCTACTGCTGTTATTGATTTTAGTGCTGACATCTATTTTCTGTCTTGCTGCTGTTGATTTTGGCGTTGACATCTATTCTTTGTCGATTTCGGCACCAACGTCCTGCCCTACCGATTTCAGCGTCGACATTATTTTCTATTATTTTGGTGTCGATGCTATTTTCTACAGATTTCGGCACAGACATCCTGTGCTGTCAATTTCGGCATCGACGCTCTTTTCTATCGATTTCGGTGCCGAAGCCCTATGTTGCCAATTTTGGCACTGACGTCCTTTTCTACTGATTTTGACCCTGACGCCCTGTGCTACTGATTTCTACATTTGACATCCTTTTCTGTCTCAGATTCTTTGTGTGATGACGGGTCATCCTGACATCAATTTTTGCGGATCATACAAATGCATATCCTTATAGTTTGGTTATTTTGAGAATTATTCATTCTGTCATCATGCTTGATCGTGCAGATGATCCATGGAAATCTGATTTATATATGTTTGAGAAGTTTCAATAGTTCCTTGGTTCATAACCCTCTACCATGTCAGCTTCCTCTCATATAGGTTTGTCATCGTCTGGTATTTCAGGTATATCTTCATCATTGTGGATTTTGGACTCTGGTGCCTCCCATCATTTGTCATCTAATTTATCATCTTTTATTTCTTTTTCTTCCAGTTCATCTATATTTATTGTGACTGCTAATGGTACTCCTATGTCATTAGTAGGTGTTGGTTCAATTGTTACATCTTCTTTATCTCTTACTAATGTTTATTAATTCCGAGTCTTACTTTAAATCTTGTTTCTGTTAGTCAATTATGTGAGTCTGAATACCTAGTCTCTTTTTCTTCATCCAATTGTTATGTTCAGGACCCGCAATCTCAAAGGCTGATTGGGATATGCCATAAGCAAGGAGGACTCTATGTTTTAGATCAACTCAAATTACTAGAAGTTGTAGCTTCGAGTGTGGATTTATCGTCTTTTCATCTGAGTCGTTCATCTTCTGATTTTTATTTGTGGCACTCTCGCTTAAGTCATGTTTCAACACCTTGTTTGTAGTTTTTAGCCTCTATAGGAGCATTAGGACTTTTAAAAAGTTCTAATATTTCTGATTGTAGTGGTTATAAATTGGCCAAATTTTTCGTCTTACCATTTTCTAAAAGTCTTTCTTTTTCTTCTGCTCCATTTGATCTTATCCATTCTGATGTGTGGGGGTTCTCTCTTATTCCTATAAAAGGGGGGGTCAATGTATTATGTTTCATTTATTGATGATTGCACTCGTTACTCTTGGGTTTATCTTATGAAACATAAGTCTGATTATCTTACAATTTTCAATAACTTCAGAGCTCTTGTGAAAACTCAACATTTTAGTGTCATAAAGTGTTTTCATTATGATTTGGGGGGTGAATACACTTCAAATTAATTTTCACATTTACTTGCTTCTGATGGTACTATTCATCAAACGTTGTGTACAGATACTCCTAAACAAAATGACGTGGCTGAACGGAAACATAGACATCTTGTTGAAACAATCCGTTCATTTTTATTGTCTGCCAGTGTTCCTAGTGCCTTTTAGGGGGAAGCAATCCTTATTACTGCTCATGTCATTAATAGAATTTCAACCTCACACAATTCAGGTTTGTCATCTTTTGAAAAATTGAATAGGTATGATCCTGTCTATTCCTCTTTGCATGTTTTTGGTTGTACTTGCTTTGTCTTTCGTCCACATGCAGAGCATAATAAGTTAGCCTCTCAGTCTATTTTTTGTGTCTTTCTGGGTTATGGTGTTAGTAAAAAAGGATATCGTTGCTTTGATCCTGTTAGTCAAAAATTGTATGTCTCTCGTCATGTTATGTTTCTTGAGCATATTCCATTCTTTTCTATTCCGGCTAGTTCGCATAATATGACAAAGTCAGATCTACTTTGCATTGATTCTTTCAATACCGATACTGAGGAAGATTCACCCACAAATCCTATTGGTAGTTTAACTGAATCTGGTACTTTGATTCCTGAGATATCCACTCCACATGTTCCTCCTTCTGCCACTACCCAATTATCTCCTGAGGTTGCGGATGATCCTTCTCTCCACCGTCGTCAATCAACTCATGTTTTAAGTCTACTAAACTACCAGATTTTACTTACTTTTATTATTCTCGTTCTTTTGCTTCGTTTGTTACATCTATTCATTGTCTTTCTGAGCTAGAATCCTATAGAGAAGCTGTTTGTAACCCACTTTGGCAGAGTGTTATGGCTGAGGAACTAATTGCTTTGCATTAGAGTCATACATGGGATTGGTTTCATTGCCACCAGGAAAACATACTATTTGTTCTCGTTGGGTATATAAGATCAAAATTAAATTTGATGGATCTATCAAACGATACAAAGCTCGTCTTGTTACTAAAGGTTATTCTCAGGAGTATGAATGGATTATGAAGAAACATTTGCTCTTGTTGCAAAAATGACAATTGTTCGTACTTTGATTGTTGTTGCTTCTGTTTGTCAATGGAGAATATCTCAAATAGATGTCAAGAATGCATTTCTAAATGGTGATCTTCATAAAGAAGTTTATATGACACCTCCTCCTGGTATTTCACACATACCCGATGAAGTTTGCAGGCTTCGTAAAGCGCTTTATGGTCTCAAATAAGCACCTCGTGCTTGGTTTGAGAAGTTCTCTATAGTGATTACTTCGTTTGGTTTTCATCCTAGTAATCATGATTCAACATTGTTTATCAGATGTACGAGTGCAGGTAGTATTCTTTTATCATTATATGTTGATGACAAGATTATTACTGGTGATGATTATGATGAAATTGCTTCCTTGAAGTCTGAGTTGGCTCATTATTTTGCTATGAAAGACTTGGGTATACTATGCTACTTTCTGGGCATTGAGGTTGCTTATTTCCTGAAAGGTTATCTTTTATCTCAATTAAAGTATATATCTGATCTGTTTGAGCATGCTTGTCTTACTGATAATAGAGTTGTTGATACTCCTATTGAGACTAATGATCGATATTCTCTATCTGATGGCTCACCTTTGCCGGATCCTAGTTTGTACAGAACTATTGTTGGAAGCTTGGTTTATCTCATCGTGACTCATCCAGATATTGCATATGTTGTTCATGTGGTTAGTCAATTTGTCGCTGCACCAACTACAGTTCATTGGGTTGTTGTTCTTCGTATTCTCAAGTATCTTCAGGGCACTCAATTTCAAAGCCTTTTATTTTCTTCTACTTCATCTCTTGAGTTGCGTGCATACTTTGATGCGGATTGGGCTGGTGATCCTACGAATCACAAATCTACCATTGCCTTCTACATTTTTCTTGGTGATTCTCTCATTTCTTGGAAGAGTAAAAGCAAGATGTTATTTCTAGATATTCCATAGAAGCTGAGTATCGTGTCATAACCTCAACTACTTGTGAGATAGTTTGGTTACATTGGTTGCTTGCGGATATGGGTGTCTCTCTTCATCAACCTACTCCATTATATTGTGATAATCAGAATGCTATTCAAATTACACGCATTCAATTTTCCATGAGCGGACGAAATATATTGAAATTGATTGTTACATTACTCGTCACCATCTTCAGATTGGCACTATCACATTGCCTTTTGTTTCTTCAAAACTACAAATTGCTGATATATTTACCAAGTCACATTCTGCTTCACGCTTTCGTTTCTTATCCGACAAACTCTCAATGCTTCTAGCTGTAGCATTGTGAGTTTGAGGGGAGATGTTAGATTATATATTTATTTGTTTATAGCTTTTAGAGCAATTTGGAGTTTTTCATTTTTTAATAAAGTTTAGAGTTTCTTAACTTAACTATATAAGACCTTATGCTCTGTATCAATTTTAAGATCCAATAATATGTTTAGTTTTTTTTCCTTTTCTTAATTTCTACAAGTACCAAGTCTATTCCCTACTCAGAGCTCCTCTACACATATTCTAATAAAGGACTTAGTATTTGCACAATTCCAAATTGTCTTCTCGATATGCTCAACACTTCTGATATTTTGTTGTCTACTAGAATCAATGCTTTGAGATAGTTGCAATAATGGTTGTGACAGTGCTCTCACAATTAGTATCAGAGCATCTTTCCCTAGGCATTTGTGAATCCATGACTACATAACATAAATCAAATAATAAATGATTAAGTGGAACATAGAATTACGATTTTAACATTTTAGTTGATTCTTGGTCGGATCTGCCTCATTATAGTCCATGTGCACTTTATAGGATTCTTGGATTTTTTCTTTAATAACAAACCCTAAGTTAAAAAAAAACTCAAGAATTGGGAACCCCAACAAGTATGGGTCCAGAGACTTCAACAACAAACACATTTCCCTATAATCTACCATGCATTTTTTTAACATTCACATGACCTAAAGTTGTAAATTTTAAATTCTTTAGCCAAAGGATAAAACTATCAGTCTCATATTGAATAGTACTATGAAAAACATTAAAAACCAAGTAATTAAATAAGCATCCCACAACAAAACTTTACAGATAATCCAGATCAACACAAACATAGTTCAATAATGGTAAATTGAGGAGAGGAAGAATCATCAATAGAAATAAAATGTATATAAAAAATCCAATTATATTGTTTTTCAATAAAAATTTCCTTCATATATAAAAAGGAAGAATCTAGAATTAACCTTCGATTGATGTCAGATAGTATCAATGCTTGAAGTCACCGCCAATAGTTGCAGGAAATCGTCATCGTTGATCTGAGAAGGTGGCATGAATCTGAGAAAAGAGAAAATCTCCTCCGCCATCACTGATTTGAGAAGTGGCGTGAATGAGAAAAGAAATTAGTTCAAAAGTGTGGTGGCAATTATAAATTTATTAAGGGCATAGATGTTAACTTTTAATTTTAAACCATAAATAAAAAGACAAAAGCAATAAAAAACGTCAAATTCTTGTTTCTAACTTTTGAGTAAAAGTTACAGAAGCTAAAGTAAAATTTGACATTCACAAATACTCAAAAGTATTTCCATGTAGTTAGAATCTAAGAAACACTTAGTAGAAGCTCTACCAAACACTCTCTTTATTCCTGGTCCATTGATTGATCACAGTGCCTGGATGCAGAGTAGTCAAGGGCAAAATTTTTGAAACCTAATTCCAATTAATTTCAATATGCATTACTTAACAAAAAAAGGAAAAAAAAATACTAAACATAATGCTTCATCTTCATCTCTGCCAAGACCTACGTCATCATCACCACCGTGCAACCCCCTTGACTCCTTTATGTTCGTTAGCTAAAATTGGAAATCTTTGTGGGTCTGGCTATTACATTTGGGGCCTGACGACGGTGGTAGATCATCACAAGGTCACAATATCATCCAACGATGGTAGAACATGACGAAGCAAACTCCGTCAACGATACCTCCTTCCTTGAACAGGGGCCAAGCGGCATAATTTTCATGCATTTAGAACTACAAAGCTATGATACCATTTGTAGGACCAAAAGAATTTATATATCTCCAAATGGTATGATATTGTCCACTTGTGGTCTAATTCTTCATGGATTTATTATTGAGTTCTATCCAAAAGATCTCATACCAATGGAGATATCTTCTATTTTTTAAACTCATATTTTTTTTATGTATTTTCAATTGAGATTTTGATTGTATTCTAAACAATCCTCCTCTTAGACGAAGGACCACTATTATTTTCATGTTTTAGATCTCTTCTTAAGTATACGATCACTCTTGATCTACTCCTGGTCTCTCCTCAAGTATCCGACCACTATTGACCTGCTCCAGTCCTCGAAGACTTTTTCATTATCTAGGGTTTACTTCCCTAGGATTTTCGTCAAGCATCCGATTACTCTTGAGTTGCTTGAACTTTTCACTATCTAGGGTTCACTCTTCTAGGATTTCTACCAAGTATCCGATCACTCTTGATCTACTTAGACTTTTTCACTTAGAGTTCAATCCTTTGGGAGCCCTCACCTTCTTCGTTCAAGGCCACTATTCAATTCATATTACTCGATCTAGAATATGACTCTGATAACATTGTTCAATCAAATGCATGAAACAAAGGAAAAACTATAAACACGTACAGTGGATGCCTCCACTGATCTTGTTCTTTATTCATGAAGATTCCTTCTTAGTTCACGAACTAAATCCTCTGTTGTTTGGATGTTCTTCTCTGATTCAAAAGATCAATCCACCTTCTAAACTAGGATGCAATTTATAAAGAGGAAACTACTTTGTTAACTGCAACTTACCGAGATGATGCCCACCAATTACAATGTATGCCACTACCCATGTATGGCATAGTGTGTCACTACCAACAATTTTTGTCATGCCCCAGAGAAGTGTCTGCCAGAAGAAAATCCGGCAGCATCTCCCTTGTACCGGTGACAATCTGAAGCATGAATACATCAACACACAAAATACCTCAGCCCACACGACTGGAATATACATAACCACACAGTTATATATATTAAACAACCCACACGGTTGTACTAAAAATACAATCACGCAGTTATCTATTTAACAACCCACTCGGCTATACTAAAAATACAATAGAAAAACAAATGGAAAGCCCATACAAACCAAAACATCACAATGCGTGCCGACACGGTTTAAACAAAAATACAACACCAAAATCAAAGAAAATAGCCACATGGCTAAACTACACCAATACAATGCTAAAACTCTAAAGAATATATATAAAAGAAATAAAAAATGAAGTAAAACCGTCTTCTGATGTGACGAGGGACCGACAGACAGGATACCTCCAAGCAACTGCTTAATCATCTACCTGTAATAGGAATAATGCAACGGGGTGAGTTCAACAACTCAGCGGGTATCAATTTAACATGCATAGTAAGAAATAGCTATCAGTAATATTCATGGAGTATAGTCTCCTGACTAATAACAGGAAATGTAAAACTGAACAAGGGGAGAAGAATTGTACTCACTAGGGCCTCCTATCCTGATATAAGGATCGTCAGACCAAAATACATAATGTATCATGTATGCATGTCAAATATATGTATCCACAAAAATGCAACATCCAAAGTGCAGCAATCGCAAACAATAAATGCAATCCATGCATATGATGCAAAAATGACATGGTCACCCCTGACGCTAGTCAGCCATCTCACACACGATGGTGAGACCGAGTGGGTAGGGCTATGACAACTGTGCACTCTGCCATCACTACTCTTGAGTGACCGAGTGGACAGGATGCTGTCAGAGTACACCTATCCTCCTATCCCAAACAGAGTCGGGGAGCTGAATGCTCTCATCTCCCTAAGACAGTCCAGAGGAGGGATCCCTATCGTGCTACCACGCTGCGCCATGCTACCCATGAGTGGACCAGCAGAGCATTGATAGAGTAAATTGCCACACACCCTGCCTGATATACCACTAACTCATGAATGGTTGTATGTGCAGATCCATGTATCTGGCGATATGCTCAACAATAATGGAGCTGACAATCGCTCAGTATGCAATCATGTAAAATGGTGCATGACACTAAGCATGTAAATCCTGAAAATATCAACCTTCCTATAATGTGTACCAAAAGGAAACCAAGTCCATAACAATGATCTAGGTACACATGCCAAAAAATAAACTTAGGTACACATGCAAAGAAATAAACCTAAGTACACATGCCAAGTAATAAACCTAGGTACATATGCCAGGTAATAAACTAGTAGCTAGACCTGTATCCGGTAATACATTGAATGTCACTACATAAGTACACATGGTAAGAAACAAGAGAACATAAGCATGAATGCATAATAGATAATAATAAGGGCAAACTACGAGTATCAAGTAGTGACATACCAAGCAGATATAAACATAACTATTACTACTAGTTATAACTTACTAAGCATATCAGAATGGCAATATCTAAAGAGATAAGTCAAAGGTACCCGCCTCAAAAAGAAGATCGTATCAAACCAATCCGACGTCGAGACGCTCATCTTGAATCAGAATCCTGCATCAATCAATACATATATTTTATTTAGCTAAATTCATATGAATTAAATAGCTAAATAAAATCCTCAACCTAACTAGGATCCTTTCAATCAAATCTGATTTCTAATTAATCCCCCCAAATAATCCTTAATCATACAACCTTATCCGAATAGGTTTATACATGAATCATCAATCAACCCATCAACAAATCCATAGAGTAAATCAACTTCCTAATCCTCGTAAATCTCTTAATTCATTACCAATTGATCACTCATCCATAACTAATCACAACCACCTTAGATTAAGCATTCCTTAATCACCTTAGATTAGGCTAAACATAAATCCATTACCAAATCCAATAATCTATATTCCACAATCAAAATTGCCTTAGATCTATGCCTAATCATCACCCAACCATCTACTAGGGTTTAGTGATTACCTCCAAGAAGACAACAAGGTAGTTGCTATAGGGGGTAATCGGATATGTCCAGCGATGAAAAGCTACCGCAAATCTTATGAAGAGGAGGCAATGAACCTTCCTGCTGGAATCCCTAATGCAAGTTCCACCAAAACACAACTACACTTGCTGGAAATTACTCACCTCGCGCTCACTGATCGGATCAAGAAGAAAGATCAAGAAATCAATAAGACAATCTATTAACAACTTACCATAGATGTGGGTTGGTAGTGCCGGAGCCAACCATGACCCAAGATCGGAGATAGCTATTGGCTGATGGTAGTCGCAAGGTGGCTGTGTCTGGCGGGTGAGGCAGTAGGAAATGCTGATCAAAGCTAGGGCACGAATTCATCGTCACATGGAAGAAAGGGAGAAGGCACCGGCTCAGATGCTTGCATGAAGTGGTGGCTGCTAGGACACCCACAACAAATCGGCTCAGATGCTCGGCTTCTGTCCTCGACCCAAAGAGAGAAGATTGGTGGCTCTCGGCGTCCAGCAGCCGACGTTGGCAGTGGCGATCGAAGATCAGGAGAGGAGAGAGCATTCCGCGCCGTGAGAGGGAGAGGGGAATTGGGGCAGAGGCGATGCAAGGGAGGAGAAGAAGCTTGGCTAGCGGTTTGTACGCACGGGAGAGGAGGCGTCGCGACATTGGTTTGGGGGGTTTGGGGGAGACGAAGGGCTCGTCGGCGTTGCTCGGCGTCGCGAGAGGGAAGGGAGGAGACGGCGGGAAGAAATCGGGAGGAAGAAAAGAGGGGAAGGAAATATATAAGAAATTAACTTAGGTTTGATATAAATACCTTAGGTTAATCAAATTTATCAACTCCCACTTTTGGGTATTCCAAACAGACTTTCTACTAGCCCATAAATTTATCCCCTCGAATTACGTCATACGAGCTCTAAAAAAATTCTTAGAAAATTCCTAAAATTTCAATAAGATTATTTTATCAAATAACTTTATTATTTAATTATTATTTTGTTGCAGTATTTTATAATTTTGGAGGGATTTTTACGTTATGTAAAGTATCAAAAGTTGGTAGATTTTTGAGGTTTTTGGATGATTCTTTCATTGTTAGAATGATTAAGGGCATACTATAAATTAAGGATAGGCTTGACCGGGCAAATCTTTCATGGTTTTTCATAGTCATGAACGATTGAGGGCATTCATAAGGATAGGCTCGACCATAAGGGCATCCATAAGGATGACTTATTTTAAAGTAAGGGCAGGGATAGAGAAAAGATCCTTCTATGTGGTGCATGGGCTCGATCAAAACTGCCTCTTGTACATTTTTATTAGCTTCTCCGCCGACCCGAGTGCTAAGTTCCTTTGTGATTGATTCTAGAGATCACATTGCTTGCGAAGATGGCCCCTCGTTGAGTCACTCCACTTCTAGGATCAATGTTGGTGATCTCATCCGACACAAGGTGTTGGAACCCAAAGGTTATTTTGATGTGATCAAACAAGTTAAGTTATGTCTTGTTTGGTTTAACACCTGTGTCTAAGTGTGCAGGAGCTTAGAAGCATAGGAAGTCGAGCGGAAGACGCGACTAGCGAGAAGGACGACACGGGAGAGAGCCGATGGGCTCGGTGTGTCCGAGGTATGAGGTGCCGTGGAAGAGTATACCGATGGACAAGAAGAACGTACGTTTGATAGACGAGAAGCCGGGGAGGAAGACTGTTCGAGGAGAAGGCCGAAAATTAGGTTCGAGTGAGCCCTATTTTGGATGGTCGAGATCACCCAAGTGAGCGGAACTGGAGTGGAAGACCCGGACCTAGGCGAGTAGAACCGAAGCAGAGGACCCAAACTGAAAAAGTCAATGCGATTGACTTTAAGGGTCCGAGCGCCCGGAACCTTAATTTTATCAGGATCGACGTGTACGTTGACCGACGCATCGGGGATAGAATTCTATCCCACTCCAGGTGCCCAGAACCCTTCCAGGCACTCGGAAGAGTGCTATAAATATAACTATGTTTTCAGTAGTTTAGACAACAACTTATAATTCATTTCTTTCTGTTCTACTTTCATTTGTGAGCTGTTAACATTGTAAGAGGCTACTCCACCCGAAGGAGATCGTCATAAAAGTGTGTTTCATTTTCCTCGGATTAGCAATCTTCTGATTGCAAACCAAGTAAGCCTCCTTGTGTTTCTATCTCAGTAATTAGTCTCTTAGTTTTTTATTACAAGTGTTCTTTATTAAGCTATAAGTCGAGAAAGAGTTGAGTTTATTTTTGCAGGGTAATTCACCCCTCCTCTCTTTTCGGCCACCAAGGGACTAACAAGTGGTATCAGAGTAAAAATGCTTCAGAAGGACTAATCGCCGACCGAAGCAAAGGAACCAATGGTCGGACCAAGCATCGTTCCACCAAAATTCGAGGGAGACTTCGTACACTAGAAACGTCGAATGGAGGTATTTCTAAAAACTGACTTTGAGATTTATTTAATAATCAAATATGATTTTGTAGCTCCTACGAATCAAAACGAAGGGGAGAAGGAAGAGAGTCTTTGGACGAAGAAAGAACAAAATGATTCTGTAGCAAATAACTGAGAGGAATATCACTTGTTGAGCGTGATGCCACCTCAAGAAGTCAACTGCATTAGGAGCTACTCGTCGGCCAAATAACTCTGGGAAAAATTCTTGAAACTCCACGAAGGCACATCCGAAGCCAAGCTCACAAGATGAGACATACTTCAGAACAAACTAACGAATATCCGTCTGGAAAAAGGTGAGAAGGTAGCCGATCTACACGCGAAGGTTAAAGAACTAACCACCGAACTCGAAAACCTCAATGAAACTGTAACCAACCGGGACTCGATACGCTACGCACTCAATGCCTTTCCCAGGACTCCAGAATGGTCCTCGATAATCAACGCCTACTACATCTCAAAGGACCTGGAGGTAAGTACCCTAGAGGAACTTTTTCTACTCTAGAATTACATGAAACCAGATGTGCAGGTACAACAAAAGAAACAAGCCAAATTATGGCACTAAAAGCAACTAAGAAGGATGAACCTGAGTCAGACTTAGAAGAAGATCAAGAATCTTACATGGTAAGGAATTTCAAAAAATTCTTTAGATCTAACAAATTTAAAGAAATGTAGAACAGGAAAAATCAAAGAAATAGAAGAAGGGTTCGATTTTACCAATGTCAAAAGGAAGGACATTTAAAAGAGGGCTGCCCAGAACTCAAAAAGGAAAAAGCCAAGATGCCCAAGCAAAATAAGCACAAGACTCTAACTGCTACTTGGGGTGACACCTCATTATTAGAATTAAAAATAAAAGAATATGTCGGACTAGCACTGATGGCAAGCCATGAAGAGCAAAGCACCTCAGAAGCCAACATCGATGAAGGGGGAGCAACTTCAGATGAATGCAGCGAAGCAGGGGGAGAGTCAGGCTTCAAGTCTGATATGGTAAGTGAGGTATGCCTTTTACCTCCTGATCAACTCTATTTTGGTATTAAGTCTATGGTAAAATCTATGTACAAGTTAAAAAATAAAAATGATAAGTTAAAAATGAAAACTTAGAAATAAAAAGAATTTTAGCAAAATAATGTCTGATAGAAGATTTTGAAAAAGTAAAACTTGAAAATGTTAAATTAAAAGAAGAAATAGAAAACTTGAAAAATTCTACATGTTCAAATGTTCCTATTTTTAGAAACTATAGAGGATTAAACTGGTACTATAGATTTTACAAAGGTCGATTAGAAAAGTAACAAAATCTTATATCCCTAGAAAATACTTGATTAACAATATAGGAAAGAAGTATATTGTGTTCCAAAACTTGTTTAAATTAAAAAGTGAAATTGGACTTAGGGCTTTCAGGTTAGAAAGTTAAATATTTGAATTTATTAAAAGGCTTTGTTTAGAAGTAATTGATGATCCAATAACCAAGAAGACCTAGTGCCTCGCCATACTCTGGAAGCTAATTTCTGAATTGAATATTTAATTGACAAATTGATAAGCATGAAATAGTTAATTAAATTAAATACTTTCAAGATTTGTCAAATGTTTTATTTTTTTAAAAAATACAAATTTCACTTAATTTTTTTTCAAATTTCACTTAGAAATTTTTCTTTAAATTGCAAACTTCATTTAAATTATTTTTTAAATTTGTTTAACTTAATTTTTTTAAGTTATTAAACCTAGAAAATTTTTCCTTAGAATTTTTTTTTTCAGATTTATTTTACCAAAATTTCTACAAAAAATTAATTAAGTTTTGAAATTTTTTTTGAGGAAATTTTTCATTTTTTTTACTTAGAAACTATTTCTAAAATTATTACATTGTTAACACTATCAAAATTATTTTCAATATTTCCAAAATTAGAGTTTACTTAGATTTTTTTTTTGAAAAACACTTTTTGGAAATTCAAAGTTTTATAAAAGTTACCCTTAGATTTTTATTGAATCCCATTTTTTATGTGATCAAAGGAGGAAAAGAAAAAGATTAAGTCTAGGGGGAGGTAGCTTAAAATTAAATTTACTGCTTTTTGTGTTTTATTGCAAAATTTATTTTTGCTTTAACTTTATTTGTTTACTCTAGTTTAACTTGGACTGCTCACATCAAAAAGAGGGAAATTGTTGGAACCTAACATTATTTTGATGTGATCAAACAAGTTAAGTTAGGTCATGTTTGGTTTCACCCCTATGTCTAAGTGTGTAGGAGTTTAGGAGCATAGGAAGTCTAGCGGAAGACGCGGCTAGTGAGAAGGATGACACGGGAGAGAGCTGACGGGCTCGGCGTGTCCGAGAGACGAGGTGCCTCGGAAGAGTACACTGGTAGACGAGAAGAACGTATGCGACGTTCGAGGGACGAGAAGCCGGGGAGGAAGACTGCTCGAGGAGAAGGTCGGAAATTGGGTTCGGGTGAACCCTATTCCGGATGACCGAATTACCCAAGCGAGCGGAACCAGAGTGGAAGACCCGGAACGAGGCGAGCAGAACCGGAGTAGAGGACTCGAACCAAAAAAGTCAACGCGGTTGACTTTAAGGGGTCGGGCGCTCGGAACCTCAATTTTATCAGGATCGACATGTACGTTGATTAACGTGTCGAGGATAGAATTCTATCACACTTCAGGTGCTCGAAACCCTTTCAGGCGCCCGAAACCCTTTCAGGCTCCCGGAATAGTGTTATAAATATAGCTATGTTTTCAGTAGTTCAGGCAACAACTTGTAATTCATTTCTTTCTGTTCTACTTTCATTTGTGAGCTGCTAACGTTATAAGAGGCTACTCCGGCCGAAGGAGATCATCATAAAAGTGTGTTTCATTTTCCTTAGATTAGCAATCTTTTGATTGCAAACCAAGTAAGACTTCTTATGTTTCTGTCTCAGTAATTAGTCTCTTAGTTTTTTATTACTAGTGTTCTTTATTAAGCTATTAGTCGAGAAAGGGTTGAGTTTATTTTTGCAGGGCAATTCACCCCTCCCCTCTTGCCGACCACCAAGGGACCAACACAAGGCACCTTACATCAGACCTAGAATGGCATCCGTTCAAGCTGTATCGATGATACAAAACCTTGATTCGACGCTTTCCATTAGGAAACCCCTCTATCTTATGACTTTGGAGGGGGTTGGATTTGGCTTCCTCTGTTGCGATGGGACCTTATCGGGCATCAAGCCCTGTGGTCATGATTTCAAGTGTGAAACCTACGAAGTTGATAGATTTGAGGTCACTGAGATCTCCCCTAAGCATACCCGTTTGGCCGCCGCTTAAAGGTTAAAGATCGGTGATACGACGAATGTTGCTGACCTCCACATGGAATCAGAAAGTCAATCTCCCAATTGATGTGGAGGTCAAAGTATAGTATGGACCAATTGGAATGAGTCGCTGATTAGGCCATCAGGGGAAACTAATCTTTTGGTTGACGTGGAGGTCAAAGTATAGAATGGACCAATGGAGTGAGTCACCAATCGGATCATCATGGGTAACTAAGTTGATCGAACTACCTCGGTCCTAAGGATCACCCTCAACACAAGTATTCCTCTTTGCCAATTCAGAGAGGCTGGTCGGTTGGGTTTCCTCAACCCAGGGGGTCAACTCTCCACAACACAAATGTTTTTCTCTGCCAGGTTGACGAAGCCATCTGTTCAGGTTTCCCTGACCCCAAGGGATCGGCTCCCCACAACGCAAATGTTCCTCTCCACCAGCTTAGAAAGGCTAGCCAGTTGGGTTTCCCGAACCCTACGGGTTCAACTCCCCACAACACAAACATTCCTCTTTGCCAGCTCAGAAAGGTTAGCTAGTCGGGTTTCCCCGACTCCAAGGGCACAACTCCCCTAGCATAAGTATTCTTCTCTAGCAGCTTAGAGAGGCCAACCGATCAAGTTTTATCGAGTCCTCAAGGCTCTATTCCCAATCAGATGCACAACACATAGGGTGTTGCTCTCCTCCTTTTCACCTTATTTTATTGGGCCCTTATTAAAATCACTACTAAAGGTGATGAGCTAGGGGCCTTGTGTTGTTTGTGTTGGGACTGAAATGTAGCTAGAGGGGGGGGGGGTGAATAGCTCGTCGTGTGCTCGTGGTCGGCGTTGCTAGTTTCTTCAAAGATGTGTAGCGGAAATATACAAGAAACAACACACACAACGCTAACAAGTAGATTTACTTGGTATCCACCTCCAAAGGAGGTGACTAGTCCAAGGATCCACACACTCACACACACCTCTACTAATAAACACTCCTTTTCGATAACTACCGAATGTGGAGAAGCCCTACAAGCTCACAGTACAAGAAGAAAGAAAGGAAAACAAATACAAGCAATAGCTTACAAGTTTTACAACTGAAAACCCTAACCCTAGCTTTCTTCTTCAGCTGTAGATCCGCCTCTTGACTTGGAAGACCTCCAAGAACCTTCAAGAACTGTCAATCTGAACTTTGTGGAGAAGCTCTGGGAGCACAGTGAAGATCTGAGATGAATCGGTGTAGCGCTGCCGAAGGAATCAAACACCTGCAGCTAAATACGACGCCAACGATCGGATCCCGATCGATCTAGAGCGCCTCTGTGCTCTCAGGAATTGCTTGGATCGATCGGCTGATCGATCCAAGGCTTATCGTGCGAAGATCGCACTTCCCAATCGATCGGTTGATCGATCCAGCGCTATTTTGTGCGATCGCGCACTCATCCTAATCGATCCCCTGATCGATTGAGAGGAGGCTTGTCGCGAAGACTTGCCCGATTGATCGGCCGATCGATTGGGCATGAGCCAATCGATCGGCTAATCGATCTAGCTCATGATTTCTCCCAAAATCAAGTCTCAAGCCTCCTAAACCAACATCTGGTCAACCATGACCTGTTGGTTCATTTTGCCTAGCATCCGGTCACCCTTGACCTGCTAGAACACCCTCGCTAAGTGTCCGGTCAATCCCTTTGACCCACTTGGACTTTTCTCCTCGTGCCAAGTATCCGGTCAATCCCTTTGACCTACTTGGACTTTCACCAGATGTCTGGTCAACCTTGACCCATCTGGATTTTCTTATGCCTAGCTTCACTCACCAGGACTTCCCTTCTGCCTAGCTTCACTCACTAGGACTTCTCATCTGCTTGGCTTCACTCATCAGGACTTTCCTCTGCCTAACTTCCCAGTTAGGACTTTCCATTTGTCTGACTTCACTCACCAGGACTTTCACCTAGCTTCACTCACTAGGACTTCCCTTCTGCCTAGCTTCACTCACTAGGACTTCTCATCTTCCTGACTTCACTCACCAGGACTTTCCTCTGCCTAACTTCCCAGTTAGGACTTTCCATTTGCTTGGCTTCACTCACCAAGACTTTCACCTAGCTTCACTTACTAGGATATCTCATCTGCCTGGCTTCACTCACCAGGACTTTCACTTACCTTCACTCACCAGGATTTTCAGTCAAGTATCCAGTCACCCTTAACCTACTTGACTCTCCTTCACAAACTTCCCATATGAACAATTGCACCTGCAATCTTCATGTGTTGTCTACATGTATTGTCAAACATTGAAACCCAAACATCATGACTCGAGCTTGACTCAATTCAAGCTCAGTCAACCCGGTCACCCTTGACCTAGGGAATATTGCACCAACAGTTTGATACTCGGAATATCGTACTGGTTCCCCTATACAAAAATTTTGTACAAGTCCTGAACCATTCCTAACAACCTATTGTATTCTTTAGAAATTAAATTAGGAATCGCAAGCGGAACTTAACATTATTGATTCCAAATTTAACTTATCTATTCTTAGAGGTTTAGACTTGAATCGCAAACGATGCTTAACATTATTAATTCAAGTCCACCCATGTTACAAAGTTGATTAAATATTTATTTCTAAAATTGGCTTCCAGGTTAAACATGGTGAGGCACTAGACCTTCTTGGTTATGGGATCATCTACCACTTCCTTGACAAAGCCTTTTAAAGAAATTCAATATTCAATCTCCTTATAGTAACGCTAGGTTTAACCAATAAGAATAATCGAATCACAAGAACGAAAAAGAAAAGAAAAGAACACAAACTCAAATCACAAATTTGAAACCTAGAATCATATGTCTCTTGTGTTTGGTATTTCAAAATCTATACAAAGAAAACTAGTATGATGCAGAATAGAATTACTAGTTATACCTTTCTTTGTAAGCAACAACCTCTTGATCTTCTATCGTATTCCTCTTCTTATCTCGGGCGTCGTGTGGGTGACGATCTACCAAGATGAGAATCCACCCAAGCTACCTTCTTCTCCAAGCAAGATTCGGCCACCTCAATAACTCTAAGAAAGGATAAGGTTCGACCACCACCACCAAGCTCTAAGGGATGCAAGAAACAAAACCTCCTTTCTCTCCTTCTCCAAGCAAAATCCGGCCACCACAAGAGCTCCAAGAGATGATGTGGTTCGGCCACAAGAAGAAGAAAGGATAAGAGGAATAGGGCCGACCACACCAAGGAAGAAAAAAGAGAGGAATAATAGATGATAGGTTATTAGGTGAGGCACCTCTGCCCTCTCTTTTATATTCCTTGGTCTTGGCAAATAAGGAAAGTTTTAATAAAGCTTCCTTATTCTCTTTGCTAATGAAAGGAAAATTTAATTAAAATTTTCTTTAATCCTTTATCATGGTCGACCACATCAATTACTCCAAATAAGGCAAGTTTTAAACACAAAATTAAAACTTCCTTATTTGTTTCCGGAAATTTTTAAAATAAAATTTCTCTATTAATTTTCCCTTCATGGTTGGTTATAATAGAAAATTTTATAAATTAAAATCTCTCTTATTAAAACATGTGGATGATTTCCAAAAAGGAAAGTTTTCTTTAAAGTTAAAATCTTTCTCTCAATCTACAAATAAGGAAAGATATCATATCTTTTTTTAATCTTTTGCAGAAACTATAATAGGAAAGATTTAATTTTAAAACTCTCTTTTAAATCATGAAGATGGTTACAAAAAAGAAAAGTTTTATCAAAAATTAAAATCTTCCTTTTAACTACAAATAAGGAAAGATATCAAACCTTTCACTTAATCTTTTGTAGAAAGCTATAAAAGGAAAGATTTAAATTTTTAACTCTCTTTTAAAACCATGGTATCCACATAAGAAAAGAGTTTAAAAATAAAATCCTTTTATT
The DNA here is from genome assembly GCF_018446385.1 of Zingiber officinale. Taxonomy (NCBI): domain Eukaryota; kingdom Viridiplantae; phylum Streptophyta; class Magnoliopsida; order Zingiberales; family Zingiberaceae; genus Zingiber; species Zingiber officinale. The sequence goes on from NC_056001.1 coordinate 94,580,864, forward strand.
TTATATGGCCGACCACACCAAGTTTGGGCTCCAAGCTATGGCCGACCACCCTACTTAGCTCAAGCCTTTGGCTTGGCCGACCCAAGCTTGGGTTCCAAGCTTGCTTGGCTGGCCACCTAAGGGTGGGTAGGAAGTGGGTATTTGGTGAATATAATTCTTTATATATAAGAGGCTACGATAGGAATCGAGAAGAGGAATTGGTTTTGATCTCCCGATGAAATTAAGCTTCCCGTGTTCCCCCCGAACACCCAACTTAATTTCATCAATAATAATTCATACCACTAAAGAATTATTATTGAAGTACCGCACCAATCCTAAATTATATTTTGTGCTCCTTCTTATCATGAGTGTGTTAGTCTCCCTGTGTTTAAGATATAGAATGCCCACTAATTAAATGAGTTACTAACAACTCACTTAATTAATATCTAGCTCCAAGAATAGTACCACTCAACCTTATTGTCATGTCGGACTAAGTCCACCTGCAGGGTTTACATGACAATCCTTATGAGTTCATCTTAGGGACATCATCAACCTAGATTACTAGGACACAGTTTTCCTTCTATAATCAACAACACACTATAAATAATATCATTTCCCAACTTATTGGGCCTCTTGATTTATCGAGCTAAATCACACCTTTTGATAAGTCAAAGAAATAAATACTAGATATATGTGCTTGTTATTATATCAGGATTAAGAGCACACACTTCCATAATAACAAAGATCTTGTTCTTTTATTCAGTCAGTATAAAAAGAACTTACCTTAAATGGTCCAGCTCAATACACTCTGAGTGTACTAGTGTAATTTTATAGTTAAGATAAACTAATACCAAATTACACTACGACTATTCCAATGGTTTGTTCCTTTCCATCTTAGTCATGAACTACTGTTTATAATTTATAAAGAATTGATAACATGATCTTCTGTGTATGACACCACACACCATGTTATCTACAATATAAATTAATTGAACAACTACACTTAACATATAAATGTAGACATTTGACCAATGTGATTCTTTATTTCAAAAATAAATGTTTACAAAAAGCGAGACTTTTAGTATACACTCTAACACCTTGAAAGCCCAATAAGTGGACAAAACCCATCCCATTATAGACTCTAATGATGCATGGACCAAGTCACCATAAATGCAGCGTGTATAATTGTCAGAGCACACGCGATAGTTATTATTCTACGGCTACAGGGTATGAGTGATGTGATTGTACAATACTTTCAAAATATAACGATGGGATATTTCTTGTTCTAACAAGATGAGCATTTAATGCAGGAATAATATGCTATAAAAAGAGTCTCGCCCCGCAGGCGCACGTATGCTATCTTTTCATGAAAACTCTACATTTTGTTGCTATTCATTTGCCATTTTCTCATCCCCTCATTGACTTGAGCATTAGAGTATCTATGTCAGCGACTCCTTGTCCTGCTTATTGACACCCTTTGCCCCTCCTTTGTGTGCTCGTATGCGCTTCCTGTTCGAGGTCTTCTAGCTCACTGACATTTTAGCCTTTATCAATTTCAGACGGGATCAAATTTAGTGCCGTCTGTGGAAACACACACTTGATCTAAAACGTGAAGATGGACAAACCCAGAAGATTCACAACAATCAACGGACTCCGCAGGTACTTTCGAAGGAGCAAGTTTTACTGATTATTGCTTTCGCAAAAATGCTTGTGCTTTAGCAAGCATCAATGCTTTTGCTATAGCAATCACCATTACAAATAAATCCTATGTATGCACACAAACATTGTAGGAGGAATATATGGAGAATAAAAAATTAGGTAGTAGGAGTTGGTGTTATACTTACAACAAAATCAGCACGACAAAATAGATGGCCAATAAGGTATGCCAGAAGATTTGACTTCCTTTGCAATGATTGCAAAATATGCATTTATGCAATCACCATCTCTGCTAGGGGCGGGATTGGGTCGGAACCCGTCCCGTAATCCCCTTACCCAATACCCGTCCCGATAAGAATTGAGATTTTTTTTCTCCCGATCCCGTACCCGAAAAGTATCGGGACCCGAATGTTCGGGATCCCGAATATTCGGGATCGGGTAGGGACCCGTAAGAATATCCCGAAAAATATTTTTTTAAAAAAAAAATCTATGGAGACTCAAACAATTTTTTAGTACAATACAAATAAATTAAAACGATCTCGTGGTATATAACCATTAAAAATTAAAATATCTTCCTAGGACATCATAAATATATTAAAACTAATATAAAAAAATTAAAACTACTACTTAGTTTATACTTTATACCTAATATAAGGAAATCCAAAAATAAAAGTTATTAGTCCTTAGAAATGCTTGGATTCAACCTACAAAAAAAAAAAGATCATAAAAATTATTCTTTATATCATTTTATTAGTTTTCATATGCTAAAATAAATTAATTGACTATATTCTTCACACATTGCCAATCAATTATTTAGAAATAAGATTATGAAGTATGAGAAAATGGAGAGACAAAAAAATAAACATAATGGTTAGATGCTTAAAATATAAAAAATAATATTTTTAATATAAAAATTAATATTATAATATAATCGGGTCGGGACAGGATTCCCGTCGGGAGAAAAAAATTTCCCGATCCCTTTCCCAATAGTGATCGGGACGAGAAAATCCCGAACCTTCGGGTCGAGAAAATGTCGGGTCGGGATATTTTCGGGTCGGAAATGGGATGGGATTCGGGAAGGATCGGGATTTTCGGGATTTTTTCCAACCCTAATCTCTGCCGACAGTCTAATAAAAAATACACAGGAAAGATGACATATTCAATGAAATCGTTCCGTTTGACCATATTAGCTTTGTCGTAGCCCTACATAAACCAAAAATAAAACATGCCCATAAATTTGGTTTTACATCAATAGTGCCTATTGCTGCTACGATTGGAGCAGTTACAGAAATTATATGTACGTGTTATAGCAACTTCTAAATCAACAATGGTTAATTTTATTCAACAATATGAAATGTTTGCTTGACTATACAATAAGAAGATAATTCCAATGTAATTTTTCCTTGTATTCACAATAGAAGTATTAACATAATTCATCATATATTTGCATTACAGTAAGTGTATAACTTAACAAACATTTGACTCACTTTAGCTAACTCGGTTTCAACAATGCCTTTACCACCACATCATCTTTAGTTTTCTTAAAATATGACTTCGCTTGCTGAACAGATACATAGAGACAAGTTTTCTGTGTGAGTAATTATATGTGATTTAGGACTAAAAGATAAAATATTTAACCAACCAAAATCGTACCTTAATGATTTTGGATTTTTGTTTGACAAGTGTATACAAGAGTTTAGTTGATGAAGATGTGGCAGTTACATCAGTAGATGAGACAAGGGCTTCTTGTACTTTAATAGGAGGCTCAACATTTTCCTCTCCTTTGCCCTTGGCCACCTCTATCTCATGCTCATCTTGAAAAGTGACTCTTTTACTCTTTTTGGCCAAGGGCACTCCCTTAATCTCTTTGGCAGTTGGGGGTGTTCTTCTCTTTGTAACACACCTCTTTGACCTTGTTAATGATCGATTGGCAGGTAATGACACTATAACCTTGGCAACCAACTGACTTTGAAGATCTTTAATTTTTCTATCTTGCTCTGTTATAATTTGATCTTTTACATCTATAATTTTGTCATTCTCATCAATTGTTTTGTCCTTGGAAGCTAATGAAGTTTCTGCATCACTGACACATAATTTATTCTCAACATATAACTCACTAATTCTAGCTTCCATCTAGGCAATGAGTCGGTCCTTTCCCTCAACCACAGACTCCAAATGAACAATTTTGGTCTCCCTTGCTTGACAATTTGTACAAGCCTTTTTCTCTTGCTCAGGACATGCTTGGGGATTTTCCTGAGCGTCGGCTGCCTGTTCAGGAAATTGCTTAGGAACTTGTTCAGGATGTTGCTCAACAGTTGATTATAAAAACCCCTCAGCAATTTGTTGATCTATATGTTGGAGTGTATACTGAAAGCCTAAGCTTTGTAAACATTCATTATGAATAAAGAATCACATTTGGTCAAATTGTCTACATTTGTTTGTAGTTGTTCATTTAATTTATATTGTAGATAACATAGTATGTGGTGTCACATACAGAAGATGATGTTATCAGTACCTTATAAATTATAAATAGTAGCTCACGACTAAAATGGAAAGGAACAAACCATTAGAAGGTCGTAGTGTAATTAGGTATTAGTTTATCTTGACTATATAATTACACTAGTACACTCAGAGTGTATTGAGTAGGACCATTAGAGGTCGTTTCTTTTATACTGACTTTATAAAGGAACAAAGACCTCAGTTATTATGGAAGTGTGTGCTCTTAATCCTTATATAATAACAAGCACATATGTTTGATATTTATTTCTTTAATTTATCAATGGGTGAGATTTAGTTCGATGAATCAATAAACTCGATAAGTTGGGAAATGGTATCACTTATAGTGTGTGTTGTTGATTATAGAAGGAAACTGTGTCCTAGAGATACTAGGTTGATAATGTTCTCTCAAGAGGAGCTCATAAAGATTGTCATGTTAAACCCTGCAGGTGGACTTAGTCCGACATGATAATAAGGTTGAGTGGTACTACTCTTGGACTTAGATATTAATTAAATGAGTTGTCAGTAACTCACTTAATTAGTGGACATTCGATATCTTAAACACAGGGAGACTAAAACACTCATAATAAGAAGGAGCCCAAAAATGTAATTTGGGATTGGTGCGGTAGTTCAATGATAGTTCTCTAGTGGAATGAATTATCATTGATAAAATTAAGTTGTGTGTTCGGGGCGAACATGGGATGCTTAATTTTATCGGGAGACCAAAACCAATTCCTCCTCTCGGTCCCTATCATAGCCTCTTATTTATAGAGTTCTATACCCACCTATACCCACCTTCTATACCCACCCAATAGGGGTCGGCCAAGCTAACTTGGGAACAAGCTAGGGCCGGCCTAGGTATAAAATTGGGTGGCCGGCCCTAGCTTGAACCCAAGCTAGTAGGGCCGGCCAAATTAAATTAAAAAAGGAATTTAATTTTAATTTTTATTATTATGTGGAAGATATAATTTAAAGAGAATTAAAATTAAAATATCTCTCTTATAAAAAATCTACAAAAGATTAAAGAAAGAGATTAGATCTCTTTCCTTATTTGTAGATTGAAGAGATGTTTTATTTTCTCTTTAAAAATTATTCACATGTTGATAAAATTAAAATTATAGAAATTTCTTTTTATCAACCATGAAGAGATTTTAAAGAGAAATTTTATTTTTTAAAAATTTCCGGAAACAAATTAGGAAGTTTAATTGTTGATTAAAACTTGTCCAATTTGTTCTCCAATGATGTGGCCGGCCATGTGATTGTAATTTGGGAAATTTTATTTTATTTTTCTCAATTAAATCATATCAAGGAAATTGAGGAAATTTTATTGTAATTAAATTTCCTAATTTGCCTAGGCCAAGGAATATAAAAGAAGGGGTGAGGGTGCCTTCATGAGACACAACATCTATTATTTCTCTCCCTCTTTTGTTCCTTGGTGTGGCCGGCCATCCTCTCCCTCTCTTCCTCTTGTGGTGGCCGAACCCTTCTCTTCCATTGGAGCTCTTGTGGTGGCCGGATACTACTCGGAGAAGAAGAAGAAGAAGGAGAGAAAGCTAGCATCTCTTGGAGCTTGGTTAGTGTTTTGATTTTCTTCCTTGGTGAAGCTTTCTCTTTGTTGGCCGAACCTAGCTAGGAGGAGAAGAAGGTGATTGGTGGTTTCTCGTCTCGGAAGATCGTTGCCCACACAACGTCCGAGGTTAGAAGAGGAATACGGTAGAAGATCAAGAGGTTTTTCTACAAGGTATAACTAGTAATTTTTCTTTCCGCATCATGCTAGTTATTTATGGAAATAATACCAAATACAATAGGCTTACGTTCTAGAATTTTGAATATGTTTTTTGAAGTTGTGTTCTTTTGTTTTTTCTTTTCCTTGTGATTTGATTGTTCTCTTTGGTTAACCTAAAGTTATTTTAGGAAATTAAATATTATCTTTCTATAAAAGGTTTTGTCTAGTCGGTGGTGGTTGCTCTCATATCCAAGAAGGCCATGTGCCTCGCCACGTCAGTACTGGGAACCAATTATGGAAATTAATATTTAATGAAATTAATAACTTAAGGAGACTTGGGTCGAACGTGTTAAGTTCCGCAGGAGATCCAAGTCAAAACCTAAAAGAACAAATAGATTAAGTTTTGGATCAAACGTGTTAAGTTCCGCAGGCGATCCAAAATTTAATTTAAAAGAACACATGGTAGCTAGGAAAAGGTTCAGACCTTTGTACAAAATTTTTGTACAATGGAACCTATAGGTTTTCCGAGTAGCAACCAACACTATATGCTCTACAACATCTTCTAGGGAATCGTTTGAGAGCAAATGTGTCTCTAGGTCCGATGGACTTAAATCAACAATTATTTTGGCAATAAATAATTCTGCGATCCTAGACTTTATTGTCTCCACATGGGAGCCTGATCACTTCCATCTACATATTCTTAGAAGGACATACTGTCTGTAAGGATACATTATTCTGACATGTTCACACATCCAGACCTGCAATACAATAAAATTATTTAAATAAGATATTTTCTGCATAAATCTTATGAGACTATCATTATATTTAAGCACTTACAGCTAGGAGATGTGCGAACCTTTTGAACATGGGAGCTTGATTTCCCACAAGGCCCTCTGGTTTCGGTCTCTATGAAAGCATCACACCAATCGCTCTTAGCTGTGGGCTCATATAGTCATATACAACCTTATACCAATTATACCTACCTAAATTAGCAAAATCATCTACACAATCTATTAGTGACTGTACTGGTAATATAGATATACTGCTAGTAGTAGTAAATAAAACAGAAACAAAGAAGTACAATATTAAAAATTGGCAAAAGAGAGTATCAGATTCAGCAGATGAAGGTTGTTTGCTTAGGTTAATCATCTTGTTCTCTAACTCCTTCTGTGTACACTCCACATTACTGAAGTGTTGAAGAAATAGTGGTGTGGTGGCAGCATGCTGCTGTAAATTTACTATATCGTCTTGGTCTGGGAGTCCTAGAATTAGTGAAACATCTTTTCTTGTGAAGCTAATCTCCTTATCATGAAAGATGAAACATCTATCTTTAACACCCCAATTGGCAAACATATTTTGTATAAGGCTTTGGATATTTACAATTTTAGGCATGACTACTGCCCAAGCAAATGAGCTTCCATTGATTATCTCTATCTGTCAGTCGTTTATGTGTAGTGATGATAAAAAACCCTTGAAATGTGGGTAATTACTTTTCCAATGCACTTTTTTATGATATGCCCGGGAAGTAGCAGTTCTCTGGCTCACTATTTAATTCTGTCAAATAAATACATAAGATCTTAGTGATACTCAGTTGCCTTTAGTGCAATGCAGTTGGTTTTCACCCATACTATGATACCTTACACTGTTATTTTTTAACCATAATATGATACATTACAATGTCTATAATTTCTCTTAGGTAGTATAATGTGAGTAGTTGCTGCTAAACATGAGTATTCTACACGTTGTAGTAGTTAGGGTCAAGTAGATGCTATAATAGTGAGAAGCCAATCGGGTGTAGAGTTTGACCACGTTGTATCAATCAATAAGGTTCAACTACGGTAGCTGCTACAAGAAAGATAAACTTTTTTTAAACACTCAATTTCCTTAATCATAATCTTAAACCTGAAAGCCCTAAAATCATTAAGCCCCATTATAGCAGCTAGGAGACGAATCAAAATTCTAAAAATTCAAACCCCTAAACAAAACGAGATGACTCAAAACATTCATCCCTAATAGAATACTTACGATAGAGGTGAAGATTTGGATGAGAAACAAGTCATCGCGATGAGATTGATTGACGAAGACACCGTGTGAGCACCGATTTACTATGATTGAAATTCTTTCGAAATATTTTTCACACGACGAGTTTAGGGGTTAAACCTTTGGCCAATGAGGGTAAAAATATAATTGCACAGTATATATATTTGCACAATAATTGTAAAGAGGTAATTGGTAAGAAAAAGTTATTTGGAGATTAATAATTGGTACGCGTTGTAGTAGTTATTTTGGAGTAGCTGCTATAAAATGTACCAGCTAATCAAAAATAACTACTACATAGTGTAGCAGCCACTCTTGACAAGATGCTACAACGTGTAGCAGCTTCTAACGACTAGCTGCTTCAACGTGCTGCAGTTGCTTCTACAACGTGTAGAAGCTCATTTAATTGATCTAAATAAAAAATTGAGATTGCTATGATCTATTATTAGTTGAAAATGGAGAGTAACATCTTGTTGAGCGTAAACGAAGAAAGAGTTGTTATATCATTGTAGCAGCTAACATTCCAAGTTAGCTGCTACAAGTTGTAGCAGCTACATGGAAAGTTAGTTGCTACAAGATGTAATAGTTATTTGTCGAAGTAGCTACTACAACGTGTAGTAGCAAAGCAAAGGCGCAGCAGTAGCATAAATAATTTTAAATAATTTTTTAGCAAGTTGATATACAGCTATAACAATATTTTTAGGGCTAATATCTGCTAGAAAATATAGCTACTAAAAAATCGACTTACCAATTGACTGCTACAACTTATAGCAGCTACATGGAGAGTTAGCTGCTACAAGGTGTAGCAGTTAACTGTCGAATAGCTACTACACATTGTAGCATGTACATAGACAGTTAGCTCCTACAAGGTGTAGCAGTTAACTGTCGAAGTAGCTGCTATAACTTATAGCAGCAAAGGAAAGTCCAAGTGGCTACAGGCGTTTGTAGCAGGCATTGGCCATGCACGTCGTAGCATAAATCTTTCCTTCCTTCTACGACCACCATTCCAAGTTAGCTGCTACAAGTTGTAGCAGCTACAAGGATAGTTTGCTGCAAAGTAGTTCTGCAATGTTTAGAAGCGAAGCAAAGGTGCTGCATGAGTAAAAAATAATTTCAAATAATTTTTTACCAAGTTAATATACATGAACTTAAATATTTGTAGGGGTAATATCTGCTAGAAAATGTAGCTACAAAAAAAATGACCTACCAAGTGGCTGTTTCATGTTTGTAGCTGCTACAATGTGTAGCAGCTAACGTGCAGACGTGATTGTAGCCTGCAGGCGTTTGTAGCCGGCGTCGTCCCTGCACGTTATAGCATTACTCCTTCTAATATATGTATGTTATAACGACGGGGAATAACAAATTAAAATGAAACGAATTACTATTGAGAATGGAGAGAGGTGGTAAGCTCTCACAGCAGCTGTGAGATTGAAGACGTTGGTGAAACTTCCCCTAGCAGGAGCGCGAGGTTCGACGGACGACGGAGACCGAGGGAGCTAGAGAGAGCGGCGAGGGAAATTTTAATTTGGAAAATTTCCCACGCATAAGTTTTGAATAGCAGGCGGAAGGGGATAGAGAATATATGACATATTCTTTTTTAGCGAAATTGAGCTGACATATATATATATAATTTTATCCTTAAATTTAAAAAATCATCTAAATAATTTGGACCAATAAATTTCATCCCTAAATCTGAGTAATCATCTAAATTATTTGGACAATTACATTTGAGTTCGTTTGAACTTTGGACCGGGTTTTTTAATGCAACCCATCCCGGCCCATCAAATAAATTGTATCCGTTGCTAAAGAATTAGATGGGTCATGGGTATCTCCCGACTCGAACCTACTCAACCCTAACGAACATCACCGCGGCCGGAGGACTGTGGTAAGCGTCAACTGCGCCTTCTGCCCTTCCTTTTGCATCAGAAATGTTTTTAGATCTGTTCTCAAGTTGTCCCCTTCATCGGATATCTGTTTCTGTTGATTCTCTATATCTAGATCTGTATGCAAGATGTATATTAGATAGATCTGTATTTTGTTCGCTACTCGTTGAACTTGCTGGTTCCAGCTAGGTTCACGGTTGAGATATTTTTAAAGCATACATGAATGAGGGCATTGCGGTGTGAATCATGATGTTGCCTGTGTCTGTCCAATTCGTGGATTAAAATAGAGGACTGAACAAGGACACAATACAAAAGTCATCTTGAAAAATTCTGTTACTTGTGATGGTTTATGAACATTTAAGTAGGTCATTTTTCTGCAGGGTTTTTTTAGACAGTTCTGCTATATGGTTCGCCATCTCTTGAGCAGGGGTTTACTGCTAAATTTAATAATGATCTCTTGTAAATTTTGCGGACTTATGTGCTGACCTGCTTTAATTTGGTGTGTTTTTTCATCCAATGTTTTTCTTCTCTTTTTTGCGCTACAGCGTGCTTCTGATGCTATTGTTAAATAGATTTAAGTCTACTATGCTTAGATATTGCAGTAATATATAAGCCTATACTTGACTTTTTTGATGTGTGATATTCAAGGTTGGATCTGATAGGTCAGTCATCGACTTTGATCCATTCTAAAAGCTTGGTTCAAATTTGGTTGGCTACATTCATGCTCAATTGTCCTTTATTATCCTTTAGTTCAAAATGGCGGTGTGACTAGAATTTATTTATTATAGTTGCAATCCTTAATCCTTGAAACTGATTCCTTGAAACTGCAATTATCAATCTTGGAGCACTTTGTCTAAAATATTAAAGACCGATAACCAATCAATTGCTACTTTTAGTGGCTACGTGAAAGCTAAAAATGGACTATGAAGGGAAGGAAGAGTATGAATTTCTTGACAATTGCACCAAAGTTGTTGGTGACGCTCTTGAAGGCGGGAGGAAGAAGAATCTGGACTGGGAGCGGAGGAAAGCGAGTAGGAATAATGTCGACGGAGAGGAGTGAACGAGGAGGTGGAGGCCGAAACTCCTCGAGTAACAACCAAGGCGTGTGGGCAACCTACATCGGACAGACACGAATCTACGATCCTGCAATTGCATGGCTCAAAAAAGATCAACGTGTGTCAAGACTCTAGAGTCTAGAGCTTCTCACATGTATGCATTTGTTAAATTTAGGTTATTTAGTCCTTATTATAATCCTCTTTTTTCACATAATTAAATATATATATATATATATAGTATTTTTTTTAAAGTAAATTTCATATATATATATATGAAATTTAATTTAAAAATACTATATATATTTAATTATGTGAAAAAGAGGATTATAATAAGGGCTAAAGAGCTTGAATTTAAGAAATGTGTGCATTGGAGAAGCTCCAGAGTCTTGACACATTATCTTTTCTGAGTCGTGCTATTGTGGGATTGTAGCTTCGTGTTTGTCCGTTGTAGGTTGCACTCAAGCCTTAGTTGTTACTCGCGGAGGTTTCGGCCTCCGCTGCTCCACCTCATCGTTCGGTCCTCCCGGTCGGCATTATTCCTGCTCACTTTTTGGAGTGCCACCAACAAGCTTGGCGCGATCGTCAAGAAATTCGTACTCTTCCTTCTCGTTACAGCCCACTTTTAGCTTTTCTGTAGCCACTGAAACTAGCACAATTGATCTGTTATCTGTTTTTTGATTTCGTAGACAAAGTGCTTTATCTCAAAGATTGATAATTGCAGTTTCAGGGACTAGGGATTGCAACAATAATAAATAAATGAAATGAATAGATAAATTCTTATCACACCTGCATTTAATCAAGAAGATGTCATTTTGTCAACTATTTCTCTAGAAAAAAAATGATTCAATTTGATGTTTTTCTTTTGATGAACAATTTTGCTTGGCTAGATGAATCTTCATTGAGGTATATTCATCTGAGTGTGACTGTAGCTATCTACATTTTTTTTCCAACTCGAATATTTTCTTGGAGTTTGATTGTGTATTATGGCTCAAATTAGTGAAAAGACTTTGCTATATGTTAAAAATTCACTCTTCTTTCTCCTGGAAAGCGTGTTGTATTTGGTTTCCAGAACTAGTTAGTTGTTTCATTAAACATCAAACCAAAGCCGGCTTGATAATGTGTCTATCAATGTTATGTGTTTTCTCATTGACTAGAACACCTACTCCTAGAATAAATGATAACCATATTCATGGATGATTGTAAGCATGTAATCACTTTTAAATTGAATATTTAGATATTCTGAGGCTCATATGTTCTTTTGTTGAAATGTTGGTTGGGATCAGACAAGGCTCATTCATAGGATTCCATCTATATTATTACTTCTGAAAGCATTGCCAACTAGAAGATAAACTTTCTTTATCCCTATTTGTTATTATTCTGTTAGCTTTAAAGGTGTGCTTAGTTTGGTGTTCATTATGTGTTTTTTTTTTTTGTGAATTCAAAGCATTTAGAAACCTTTGCGGTTGCAAAATTGTTTAGAATCAAGATTCTTCACTTTTAAGTGAAAGAACCCGTAGGAAATAAGAAGAATGTAACTAAACCTTTCTTCATTAGTTTGCTTGGACAATGCTTCCTTCATTTAGTTGTGGCCATTTTCCTTCTTTTTCCCTAAAGAAAACTAGACTGTGCCCTGGCTGCCTAAGCCTTGTCTTCATAACAGTCACTTTGTTTTGGGGACCCTTCTCGAGAAGACAAAACACTTCAGCTCAACTTCCACTAGTCCACACCACCTCTCATACAACCCCTCTGATTTTAGTAAGTTTTGCAGTCATAAAAATAATTTATTTCCCTTTCTTATTTTTGTGATTTGATGCAGTTAAATCTGATGAGCAGATGACTCAACAGATTTTGCTAGTTGGAAGGGAGGTTGTCTTTTACAACAATGCTTGGATGTTGAGCCCACTGCAATAATTGAAATTTGAGCAGTGGTTCATGCATCTTTATGCTGGCATCAAAAGTTCGCATTGGGGCTGGAGCAGTAGCAGATCCTTCTGTCACAATTAGGTAAGAATTAATTTTCTAGTTCCACAGATTATTCATCTAATCACTACTCTTGACTTGGTATATGCATTTGCATCGTGATTGAGTTAGATTTTGTAGTACAGAATGCCTAGAATCTTCACTAGGAAACCTATACATGTAACTACTTCTATTCCATTCAATGTCTATTTTAATCCTAGGAATAGCTATACCATTCAGTGAGCCAAAATGTGCATTTACCTTTTAATTTAAAAGTGATTAAATAGTTAGGACTGACCATCAACAATCAACTCTATGCGGGCTTTGGTTGCTCAACAGTTGCAATGAATTCTGGCAAAGGCATATTGTTAGGGGTGTAATCAAACCGAGCCGAGTCAAACAGTAAGAGTCTCGAGCTCGGTTCGTTTTACCTAAACTCTAGCTCGGCGAGTTCGATTTGAGCTTTGATTCTTGAGCTTGAGCTCGGCTCGTAATGAAATTAAATAGTTCGCGAACAACTTGAGCTCGGTTCAAAAATGACTCGTTTAACTTTTAAACGAGCTTAATTTGAGCTCGATTCGAAAATGATTTGTTTAAAAGTTAAGCAAACTTAGTTCGAACTCGGCTTGTTAAGATATATATATATATATATATATATATACACGAGCCTTTTAACTATCACGTTCGCGAGCTTCTAAACGAACATGTTCGCGAGCTCACAAACCAAATACTGTTAAGCTTGAGCTCGGCTCAATAATGTTTTCAAGCTCAAAATCAGGCTCGAACTCTGCTCGTTAACTTAATTGAACAAACCCGAACGAACTTTTTTTCAAACCGAGACCCGAACAACTTACAAGCGGCTTGGCTTGTTTACACCCCTGCATATAGTCTATGGGATTTCTAATGATTAAATGAAACTTAACAACATGGCAAAGGAAGGTCTAGGGATATTTTTAAATATATATAAAATTAAAATTGAGCTTTAATTGAATAATTTTTTTGAGTTGAGGTGGTTATGTGTACCTCTTTTTTTTTCAAAAAAGAGAGTCCTTTTTGGGGTTTTCTGCTTTAATTTTTCTAACAATTTTTTTTTTTCTCATAGTTGAACATCAAGTGGAGTCTACTGCTTGAGTAAAACATTACCTTTTGGGAGTTCACTTGGACAACACTTTTCATTCTTTCACATTTATTTTAAGCCGTTGCTATTCTGTTAACCTAGAAAACAAGACAGAGGCCTTGTTGTCTAAGCCTTGTCTCCATGAAGGTCACCTCAAAGCTCGCAAGGAAGGCTTTTCATTTCCTCTCTAGGGGACGAAGCACATCAATTCAGCTGCCCTCCTGCTATGTCAATCTGCGCCATATCTCATGCAGCCCCTCTGAAGTCAACAAGATTTTCAATGGTAGAGATTGTAATGTTTCCTATTGTAACTTTCATTAATTTTTGTTTTTCCCTTTTATTCTTTTTGTGATTTGTTGCAGTTCAATTTGATGGGCAGATGACTCACTGGAGTTCGCTAGATGGAAGAATGGTGGTGGTCTTTTCCATCAGTCCTCAGACATTGACCCCACTGCAATAATTGAAATAGGAGCAGTGGTACATGGAAACTGTATGCTGGCATCAGATGTTCACATTAGGTCTGGAACAGTAGTGGGGTCTTCTGTATCTATTGGGCAGTCAACGAAGGTAGGGTAAGAATCCAACTTTCTATTTCCATAGCTTGTGCATCTAATTATGATTCTTGATATTACTCGTGAGTGATATTATTGTTCTACACTCAACTTAGTGTTTTGAGTGCTGCTTTTGTAGTTGTTGCTCCTAAGATTGTTAGGATCAAGATCCTTCCTAAGGTTCTGATCATAGGACCAAAGCGCAAGATCACATACACTTGATATTTATAATTTATAATATCAATTGGATTTCAATATATAATTTTATTATGAATATTACAAACTTTACCATTTTGATATTATGAAACATAAATAAAATTTCTCATATAATAGATATATGATATATACAATGCAAATTTTTAACGTTCCGTCTTTGTATAGTAATTAGCAACTTTTATATAATGAATCATACTTATAAGATGGACACTAATAACAATAATTAAAAATAAATCTTCCACTTAGAAGTAACAAAAATCTTATATTATTGAAAATTTTCTCAAATGATTTGTCATGGAAGAAATCTTCTGCTTGGTGGGCTATGTAGGAGTGGTAGAAGACTGACAAGCTTAGAATGTTTCTGAGGCAGAGTGGTGGTATCTGACCATGCGTTAGAAGTCTGTGGAGATGATTAACTTTCTTAGCTTCATAGTGTATTGCATCGAGGATGTCATCTCCTTTCACATTCTTTGGATCATTTGGTTGGCATCTCCTGACTGTGATGAAGGTCACATAACCTTTTTCGTTCGATGCAAGAAATTATGCTCAGTGATATCCTATGTACTTAGAAGTTCTAGAAAATGATGTTTAAATTTAAACTTGCTTTTGGCTACATATAGATGTTAAACCTCAGTTTGCTCAGAAAATATCTTACATTTTTCCTTTTATACATCTGCTTTCGAATTTGCTCATTTGACAATGGTGTCATGTTAGTTGCTGAAAGTATTTTATGAATATGTTGGTATGTCTGGCTGTTTCACATATGATAACTAACCAGTTTCAGCGTGAGCACTGACATTTATTGATGTTGTCTAGGTACAAGTCTGTGCTAACTAATTGCTCTGTAGGCAACTTTTCAACAATCCATAATGGCGTCTGTGTCGGTCAAGATGGTATGGCATTTCTACTATGTTGCAGTTTTCAGAAGTTTGAATTAGATTTAGCCCTCATTTTAATTAACAGATTTAATATAATATCAGGAATATATATTTTTTTTCATTTTTATGTTCTATCTCATTATATAGGTGAATCTAAATTTGGATTTCTGTTACGCAAGCAATAATGACAATGTCGAAATAATAACTATTAGCTTCTCTTCCCTGGCTTTTCTTTCTGCTCCTATTTAGATTAGTGAAATTTTGTAGCATTTGCTCAAAAGATGATTAAAATCTTTTTGAGTCCATAACTAATGCTGGATTAGTTTCTTGAACAATTTGGTACACTAATGTACCATTTTTTGTACATGAATCTGCTATAGTCATTATTACCTTTATAGAAGTACATTTTGTGGCTCATCAGTTAACCCTTTTATTATTTACAGGGTTTGGATTTTTTGTTGATGAGAATGGGCACATGGTGAAGAAGCCCCAAGTTAGTACTTGTTTGTGATTTAAATTAATATCTTTTCAACATGTTTTAATAAAAACGCTCCTGATTATTCTGTGTTCTAGAAGTATTTAGGGATTGCTACCTAAACTAGAACCAGATAAAATAGCGGAATGATGATTATTACTGCAAGAAAAAAAACCTGGCAACTGACATACCCTCTATGCATTTAGCCTGCTGAAATAGAAGTATTTAAAGATAAACCATGATGTTACAATGTTTTCATAATTGGTTCATGCGAAGAGAAATGAAAACCATGATGTTACAATGTTTTCATATTTGGTTCATGTGAAGAGAAATAATCTTTGCTATCTCTCTCGATTAGCTTTGAGCTTGAAGCATTGTTTTTTTTTCTTTGTTGCAAGTAACACTTGTAGGCAAATTTAAAAATTGAAATGACATTATAACTAATAACTATATTGTTTAATTGCCTTCAAATAGTTCTACATAAAATATTAAGACATTTGATATTGGATCTTTGAATTCTTTCAGTTTTCTTTTGATTAATTCAACTTAAAAATACATTCAATAGCATCAAGATAGAATAATCATTTATTTGAATTGGTCAAAATAAAGTTTTAGTAATTTATTCTTTTGCTCGCTTTCCTTTATGCCCATATTTTTATGAGAATTTTTAATGTTGGCTGTCTAGAACAAATGGAGTCCTCAATCTTTTCCATCTGAGCTTCTGGCTGAAATTGGTGGTTTGCATTAGTTATTTGTTAATATCAATTGAATACTGATGATAATGCTTTAGTCTAGCAAGTAAAGCATGAATATCTTAATATTTAGTTTTAAATTCAATATCTCAACTTGTTAATGAAAAGTATACGAGTCAAAAGTCGTGCATGAATCAAGCAATAATATTTTGCAATAATATTTCAAATCTTTGTTCTCTCTTTTTCTCTACTTAAGGAGCTGTTTGTAAGGATTGCGAACCATGTGGAGATAGGCGCAAACACATGCATTGATAGGGGCAGGTTAGTTATTCGCTACATTATGACTCAATATTGTTGCCTTAATTTTAAGGCACATTACATTTAGTGTACAATTACCGGTATAGCGAAAAGCTAATTCCTTATCCAGATCAAAGATTCATCTGAGTCGATGGATTTCATTCTGGTAGCATATTATCTAGTTGCCTCATTTTATGATATTACTAATTAACAAATGAATTCACAATGATTGTTAATGCCCGATGCAGTTGGAGAGACACGGTAATAGGAGATCATACCAAAATAGATAATCTTGTTCAGGTGCATTTTGAGTGTTTTCGCGCAAAGAAGGGATCAATTGTCAGTAAATTTTTTATGCTAACTTATATCCCTGTGAACATATTTCCTCTTGCAGATAGGCCACAACGTAGTTATTGGAAAGTGCTGTATGCTCTGTGGACAAGTTGGCGTCGCTGGCTCCGTGACGTATCTAACTACACGCCCTATTTCCTTCGACAAGAAGATCTTTAAATATCTTTCGAATGGCGTTTACGTATTAAATCTTTGCTTGTAGGATAGGTGATTATGTCACTTTGGGAGGCAGAGTAGCCATACGAGATCATGTGACCATCGCTTCAAAGGTAGTATTCGAAACAATTGGATCAAACCACAGATGTTATGGGTTCAAAACTCTGACTTGATCATGCGACAAAGTGTAGTAGCTTTCATCTTAATGTTTTTTTCCTAAAAAAAAATTGAATTGCAGGTTAGACTTGCAGCAAATAGCAGTGTTACAAAGGACATTACAGAGCCGGGCGACTATGGCGGTTTTCCTGCTGTAAGAATCTACATTTTATACTCGCCATTTTCTTCAAATGCCAAGACTGTTTCTGCTTTTGCTTCTCACCTTCTCTTCAGGTGCCTATCCGCGAGTGGCGTAGACAATTTGCTCGACTGCGTAGCACCTGCAAGTAATCTACTGAGTCGAGCATCGACCAGATGAAACCCCTGTCGACATTGCATTTGAATTATTGGGTCCAAAGTTCAGATTCTGTATGCATAGCTCAATGAGAATTTATTATCAATTGATAAATAAAATGAGGTATATTTATTATCAATTCATGATATTATCAGTCACAGCCATTGCTATTCTGCCAAGCTTTGAATATTAATTTTTTTTATTAAGAATAACAATATAATGACAAAAACAATAGAACAAAAATGTCATGAACAATTATTAAGAAAAAGAAAATGTCACTGCTGATACGAGAAAACAAAAATAATATGACATTGCTATCAAACAAAGTCTTTCGTTTCTTATCAAGTAAAATACTTGTATGTACAAGGACATAGTCCTCATTCAAGCACAGATACTACACAAACCAAAGGGTTCATAGAAGAGAAGATATAGATAAAACACCATGGTAATTCATACACCTAAAGATTCAGGCGAAAATGAAGATATGTTTCTTTTTCCCTTGCACAAACAGATGTTACAATAACATAAAGAAGGTTTAAACTCCACAATTTACACAGAATCAACCCCGCCAACCTGCTGCTGAGCGAGATATCTTTCTCTTCTTTCTTTCTGAAAATAAATGTGCAAGAAAATCCATGTCAAATAGGAAGGTGGCTGGAAACAGAACAAAGTGAGGAGTCCGAATTATATGTACCCATTCATCTATAACCAGCCCTTCCCCGATAATCCGAGGGCCTGAATCTTCAGGAGGCTTCTTGCGTGCTTCGATCGCAGCCTCGGCTTCAGCTAGCTGCCTCTTCAACTTGTCCATTTGCTTTGACAAAATTTTGCCCATGTACACCATGAACCATTTAGTAATGTATGTGGTAATATTAATGCGAGCTGTGACGAATATGTATTTGGAGTTTGACTTACAGAGCAAGAGCGTTCCGGATCCAGGAAAACAACCTGCAATATTTGCTCCACTGCAACCTGATCTTTCTGCTCGTCAAACTGTTTAGAAAAGAGCAAGAGATGAATAAAAGGTTAATGGACTCAGTTCGGAAGTAAAATTCTCACAAGCACATGAATAAGTTGCCATATGCTCATTGAGTTTCTGACATTTTCATCATTTTTTTTGTTCTTTCATCTTCAAAACTTAATGTCCATCTACTTGGATTACAAAACCACATATGCAGCTCCACAATTTATGATCATCTTTCGTGTCGCTTTTTGTGCTCCCCTTATATCTTCCATCCAAATAAGCAGGTACCAAAAAGTCTCTTTTCTGTTTACCTATATGACTTACTAAACTGAAATTAACCCCTCGGAGACTAGACAACTTATTTGCTGCTTATCCTGTTATATGGTAGACTAGACAACAAACTTTGTAACATAAGCACATAATTATAGATTTTATTTCACTTAGCAGGCATGTTTCACAGAGTAAAATGATAACATTAGTTTATGACAACAAAGAATTACAATCATCTTACTTCATATTCAGTCATTGGAGAAAAAAATAATTGCCATTTTCTATTGAGCATCGACGTAATGACATAATTGAAATATGCTACATTTAATGATCACCAGTTTGTTCAACCAAGTCCAAGTATCTATTTCGTTGTGATGTATGTAACTTAAAAGATGTATTAGCCAATGATTTGTTTGTGGATTTAAGTAAAATAGAAGGGGCAAGCAAAATAAAAGTGAATGATATATTTTCCAATTTGAAAGATATTAAAATACAAAAAATAGTTCTTTTCATCCAAATTAAGGGGCTTGTTTTAAATGAAGTCCGTTTTAACACAGTCAATCCAATTGCATTTGTTTGTACCAACCAACCAAATTCATTCAATGATAACATTCTAAAATCAAGTTGA
>NC_056001.1:99585310-99590456 GCF_018446385.1 Zingiber officinale
ACCCACGGAAAATAGACACGCTGATACCACGTTTTTATTCAAAACAACAATAGCAATAATGATAATACTAAAATAACAAAAATAGGTGCAACACGAGGACTTCCCAGGGGGTCACCCATCCTAGTACTGCTCTCGCCCAAGCACGCTTAACTTCGGAGTTCTGATGGGATCCGGTGCATTAGTACTGCTCTCGCCCAAGCACGCTTAACTTCGGAGTTCTGATGGGATCCGGTGCATTAGTGCTGGTATGATCGCACCCATCCTCTCTGCCACACTCTCCCTATTTAAACCGCCAACCGCCCTCCCTCGCGCGAATCGACCCTCCGCCGCCAAACCCCTCCCTCCCCCCGACGAAACAACCCGACAACAAAAATCGAAAAAAAAAAATTCAAAGCCAACTGCGGCCACCACCGCCTTCCCGGACGCGGACGCGGACGAAGGGAACCCAAACAAAAAAGAGGCAATTAACGAATAAGCAACCCACGGAAAATAGACACGCTGATACCACGTTTTTATTCAAAACAACAATAGCAATAATGATAATACTAAAATAACAAAAATAGGTGCAACACGAGGACTTCCCAAGGGGTCACCCATCCTAGTACTGCTCTCGCCCAAGCACGCTTAACTTCGGAGTTCTGATGGGATCCGGTGCATTAGTGCTGGTATGATCGCACCCATCCTTCCTACCACACTCTCCCTATTTAAACCGCCAAACGGCGATGATCGCACCCATCCTTTCTACCACACTCTCCCTATTTAAACCGCCAACGGCCCTCGCGCGAATCGACCCCTCCCGCCAAACAACAACGCCTCCCGCTAAAAAAACAAATAAACAAATCAAGGCGACGCACTGTACTGCCACCATTATAAGTGAAACCCAACAAAAAAAACAAGAAGTATTATAAGCAACCCACGGAATAAATACACGCCGATACCACGTTTTTATTCAAAACAACAATAGCAATAATGATAATACTAAAATAACAAAAATAGGTGCAACACGAGGACTTCAGGGTCACCCATCCTAGTACTGCTCTCGCCCAAGCACGCTTAACTTCGGAGTTCTGATGGGATCCGGTGCATTAGTGCTGGTATGATCGCACCCATCCTTCCTACCACACTCTCCCTATTTAAACCGCCAAACGGCGATGATCGCACCCATCCTTTCTACCACACTCTCCCTATTTAAACCGCCAACGGCCCTCGCGCGAATCGACCCTCCGCCGCCAAACCCCTCCCTCCCCCCGACGAAGCAACCGGACAACAAAAATCGAAAAATCGAAAGCCAACTAAACAAACCACCGCAGCTTCCCGTGCGGCCACCACCGCCTTCCCGGACGCGGACGCGGACGAAGGGAACCCAAACAAAAAAGAGGCAATTGACGAATAAGCAACCCACGGAAAATAGACACGCTGATACCACGTTTTTATTCAAAACAACAATAGCAATAATGATAATACTAAAATAACAAAAATAGGTGCAACACGAGGACTTCGCAGGGGGTCACCCATCCTAGTACTGCTCTCGCCCAAGCACGCTTAACTTCGGAGTTCTGATAGGATCCGGTGCAATAGTGCTGGTATGATCGCACCCATCCTTCCTACCACACTCTCCCTATTTAAACCGCCAAACGGCGATGATCGCACCCATCCTTTCTACCACACTCTCCCTATTTAAACCGCCAACGGGCCTAGCGCGAATCGACCCTCCGCCGCCAAACCCCTCTCTCCCCCCGACGAAGCAACCGGACAACAAAAATCGAAAAATCGAAAGCCAACTAAACAAACCACCGCAGCTTCCCGTGCGGCCACCACCGCCTTCCCGGACGCGGACGAAGGGAACCCAAACAAAAAAGAGGCAATTAACGAATAAGCAACCCACGGAAAATAGACACGCTGATACCACGTTTTTATTCAAAACAACAATAGCAATAATGATAATACTAAAATAACAAAAATAGGTGCAACACGAGGACTTCCCAGGGGGTCACCCATCCTAGTACTGCTCTCGCCCAAGCACGCTTAACTTCGGAGTTCTGATGGGATCCGGTGCATTAGTGCTGGTATGATCGCACCCATCCTTCCTACCACACTCTCCCTATTTAAACCGCCAAACGGCGATAATCGCACCCATCCTTTCTACCAACGGCCCTTGCACGAATCGACCCTCCGCCGCCAAACCCCTCCCTGCCCCCGACGAAGCAACCGGACAACAAAAATCGAAAAATCAAAAGCCAACTAAACAAACCACCGCAGCTTCCCGTGCGGCCACCACCGCCTTCCCGGACGCGGACGCGGACGAAGGGAACCCAAACAAAAAAATAGGCAATTAACGAATAAGCAACCCACGGAAAATAGACACGCTAATACCAAGTTTTTATTCCAAACAACAATAGTAATAATGATAATACTAAAATAACAAAAATAGGTGCAACACGAGGACTTCCCAGGGGGTCACCCATCCTAGTACTGCTCAAGCCCAAGCACGCGTAACTTCGGAGTTCTGATGGGATCCGGTGCATTAGTGCTGGAATGATCGCACACATCCTTCATACCACACTCTCCCTATTTAAACCGTCAAACGGCGATGATCACACCCATCCTTTCTACCACACTCTCCCTATTTAAACCGCCAACGGCCCTCGCGCGAATCGACCCTCCGCCGCCAAACCCCTCCCTCCCCCCGACGAAGCAACCGCGCAACAAAAATCGAAAAATCGAAAGCCAACTAAACAAACCACCGCAGCTTCCCGTGCGGCCACCACCGCCTTCCCGGACGCGGGCGCGGACGAAGGGAACCCAAACAAAAAAGAGGCAATTAACGAATAAGCAACCCACGGAAAATAGACACGCTGATACCACGTTTTTATTCAAAACAACAATAGCAATAATGATAATACTAAAATAACAAAATTGGTGCAACATAAGGACTTCCCAGGGGGTCACCCATCCTAGTACTACTCTCGCCCAAGCACGCTTAACTTCGGAGTTCTGATGGGATCCGGTGCATTAGTGCCTATGATTTGATCCACCTTCCTACCATCACCTATTTAATCCACCAAACCTATGAAAACCCATCCTTTCACATATTTAAACCCCAACTAAATCGAAAACAAAATCAAAATCAAACACCAAACGCAATTCCAATGGACGAAACAAAAAGGATGAATAAGCAACAAATTAACCCGATACCACATTTTTATTCAAAACAACAATAACAATAATAATACCAAACTAACAAAAATAAGTGCAACACGAGGACCTCCCAGGGGGTCACCCATCCTAGTACTGCTCTCGCCCAAGCATGCTTAACGTCGGAGTTCTAATGGGATCAGATGCATTAGTGCTGGTATGATCGCACACATCCTTTCTACCACACTCTCCCTATTTAAACCGCCAATGGCCCTCGTGCGAATCAACTCTCCGACGTCAAACCCCTCCGTCCCCCCGACGAAACAACGGACAACAAAAATCAAAAAATTAAAAGTCAACTAAACAAACCACCGCAGCTTCCCGTGCGGCCACCACCGCCTTCCGGGGGAAGGGAACAAAAAAAAACAATTAACGAATAAGCAACCCACGAAAAATACTAAGCTTATTATTCAAAACAACTAAATAATGATAATACAAATATCAAAAATAGGTTCGAATACGAGGAACACCCATCCTAGCACTCTCTCGCCCAAGCACGCTTAAACCCGGATGGGATGGTGCATTAGTCTTGGTATGATCGCACCCATCCTTCCTACCAAACTCTCCCTATTTAAACCCAAGATGTGAGTCCTTACGCCTCAAATACTATTGGGACACAACAATCGACCCTCAACCTCTCTAGCAGACGTAACAGACAACAAAAAATCGAAAGCCAACTAAACAAACCACCGCAGCTTCCCGTGCGGCCACCACCGGCTTCCCGGACGCGGACGAAGGGAACCCAAACAAAAAAGAGGCAATTAACGAATAAGCAACCCACGGAAAATAGACACGCTGATACCACGTTTTTATTCAAAACAACAATAGCAATAATGATAATACTAAAATAACAAAAATAGGTGCAACACGAGGACTTCCCAGGGGGTCACCCATCCTAGTACTGCTCTCGCCCAAGCACGCTTAACTTCGGAGTTCTGATGGGATCCGGTGCATTAGTGCTGGTATGATCGCACCCATCCTTCCTACCACACTCTCCCTATTTAAACCGCCAAACGGCGATGATCGCACCCATCCTTTCTACCACACGCTCCCTATTTAAACCGCCAACGGGCCTCGCGCGAATCGACCCTCCGCCGCCAAACCCCTCCCTCCCCCCGACGAAGCAACCGGACAACAAAAATCGAAAAATCGAAAGCCAACTAAACAAACCACCGCAGCTTCCCGTGCGGCCACCACCGCCTTCCCGGACGTGGACGCGGACGAAGGGAACCCAAACAAAAAAGAGGCAATTAACGAATAAGCAACCCACGGAAAATTGACACGCTGATACCAAGTTTTTATTCAAAACAACAATAGCAATAATGATAATACTAAAATAACAAAAATAGGTGCAACACGAGGACTTCCCAGGGGGTCACCCATCCTAGTACTGCTCTCGCCCAAGCACGCTTAACTTCGGAGTTCTGATGGGATCCGGTGCATTAGTACTGGTATGATCGCACCCATCCTTCCTACCACACTCTCCCTATTTAAACCGCCAAACGGCGATGATCGCACCCATCCTTTCTACCACACTCTCCCTATTTAAACCGCCAACGGGCCTCGCGCGAATCGACCCTCCGCCGCCAAACCCCTCCCTCCCCCCGACGAAGCAACCGGACAACAAAAATCGAAAAATCGAAAAATCGAAAGCCAACTAAACAAACCACCGCAGCTTCCCGTGCGGCCACCACCGCCTTCCCGGACGTGGACGCGGACGAAGGGAACCCAAACAAAAAAGAGGCAATTAACGAATAAGCAACCCACGGAAAATAGACACGCTGATACCACGTTTTTATTCAAAACAACAATAGCAATAATGATAATACTAAAATAACAAAAATAGGTGCAACACGAGGACTTCCCAGGGGGTCACCCATCCTAGTACTGCTCTCGCCCAAGCACGCTTAACTTCGGAGTTCTGATGAGATCCGGTGCATTAGTGCTGGTA